>NC_134696.1:1331907-1640828 GCF_050947455.1 Rhinoderma darwinii
ACAGGTATATGGTATAGTGATGGTGAGGACAGGTGTCTGGTATAGTGATGATGAGGACAGGTATCTGGTATAGTGATGGTGAGGACAGGTGTCTGGTATAGTGATGGTGAGGACAGGTGTCTGGTACAGTGATGGTGAGGACAGGTGTCTGGTATAGTGATGGTGAGGACAGGTGTCTGGTATAGTGATGGTGAGGACAGGTGTCTGGTATAGTGATGGTGAGGACAGGTGTCTGGTATAGTGATGGTGAGGACAGGTGTCTGGTATAGTGATGGTGAGGACAGATATCTGGTATAGTGATGGTGAGGACAGGTATCTGGTAAAGTGATGGTGAGGACAGGTGTCTGGTACAGTGATGGTGAGGACAGGTGTCTGGTATAGTGATGGTGAGGACAGGTATCTGGTATAGTGATGGTGAGGACAGGTGTCTGGTACAGTGATGGTGAGGACAGGTGTCTGGTATAGTGATGGTGAGGACAGATATCTGGTATAGTGATGATGAGGACAGGTGTCTGGTACAGTGATGGTGAGGACAGATATATGGTATAGTGAAGGTGAGGACAGGTGTCTGGTACAGTGATGGTGAGGACAGGTGTCTGGTATAGTGATGATGAGGACAGGTATCTGGTATAGTGATGGTGAGGACGGGTGTCTGGTACAGTGATGGTGAGGACAGGTATCTGGTACAGTGATGGTGAGGACAGGTGTCTGGTACAGTGATGGTGAGGACAGGTGTCTGGTATAGTGATGGTGAGGACAGATATCTGGTATAGTGATAGTGAGGACAGGTGTCTGGTATAGTGATGGTGAGGACATGTATCTGGTATAGTGATGGTGAGGACAGGTATCTGGTATAGTGATGGTGAGGACAGGTGTCTGGTATAGTGATGGTGAGGACAGATATCTGGTATAGTGATGATGAGGACAGGTGTCTGGTACAGTGATGGTGAGGACAGATATATGGTATAGTGAAGGTGAGGACAGGTGTCTGGTATAGTGATGGTGAGGACAGGTATCTGGTAAAGTGATGGTGAGGACAGGTGTCTGGTATAGTGATGGTGAGGACAGGTGTCTGGTATAGTGATGGTGAGGACAGGTGTCTGGTATAGTGATGGTGAGGACAGGTGTCTGGTATAGTGATGGTGAGGACAGATATCTGGTATAGTGATGATGAGGACAGGTGTCTGGTATAGTGATGGTGAGGACAGGTGTCTGGTATAGTGATGGTGAGGACAGGTGTCTGGTATAGTGATGGTGAGGACAGATATCTGGTATAGTGATGGTGAGGACAGGTATCTGGTACAGTGATGGTGAGGACAGGTGTCTGGTATAGTGATGGTGAGGACAGGTGTCTGGTATAGTGATGGTGAGGACAGGTGTCTGGTATAGTGATGGTGAGGACAGGTGTGTGGTATAGTGATGGTGAGGACAGGTGTCTGGTATAGTGATGGTGAGGACAGATATCTGGTATAGTGATGGTGAGGACAGGTGTCTGGTATAGTGATGGTGAGGACAGGTGTCTGGTATAGTGATGGTGAGGACAGATATCTGGTATAGTGATGGTGAGGACAGGTGTCTGGTATAGTGATGGTGAGGACAGGTGTCTGGTATAGTGATGGTGAGGACAGGTATCTGGTATAGTGATGGTGAGGACAGGTGTCTGGTATAGTGATGGTGAGGACAGGTGTCTGGTATAGTGATGGTGAGGACAGGTGTCTGGTATAGTGATGGTGAGGACAGGTGTCTGGTATAGTGATGGTGAGGACAGGTATCTGGTATAGTGATGGTGAGGACAGGTGTCTGGTATAGTGATGATGAGGACAGGTATCTGGTATAGTGATGGTGAGGACAGGTGTGTGGTATAGTGATGGTGAGGACAGGTGTCTGGTATAGTGATGGTGAGGACAGGTGTCTGGTATAGTGATGGTGAGGACAGGTGTCTGGTATAGTGATGGTGAGGACAGGTGTCTGGTATAGTGATGGTGAGGACAGGTATCTGGTATAGTGATGGTGAGGACAGGTGTCTGGTATAGTGATGGTGAGGACAGGTGTGTGGTATAGTGATGGTGAGGACAGGTGTCTGGTATAGTGATGGTGAGGACAGGTATCTGGTATAGTGATGGTGAGGACAGGTGTCTGGTATAGTGATGGTGAGGACAGGTGTCTGGTATAGTGATGGTGAGGACAGGTGTCTGGTATAGTGATGGTGAGGACAGGTATCTGGTATAGTGATGGTGAGGACAGGTGTCTGGTATAGTGATGATGAGGACAGGTATCTGGTATAGTGATGGTGAGGACAGGTGTGTGGTATAGTGATGGTGAGGACAGGTGTCTGGTATAGTGATGGTGAGGACAGGTGTCTGGTATAGTGATGGTGAGGACAGGTGTCTGGTATAGTGATGGTGAGGACAGGTGTCTGGTATAGTGATGGTGAGGACAGGTATCTGGTATAGTGATGGTGAGGACAGGTGTCTGGTATAGTGATGGTGAGGACAGGTGTGTGGTATAGTGATGGTGAGGACAGGTGTGTGGTATAGTGATGGTGAGGACAGGTGTCTGGTATAGTGATGGTGAGGACAGGTGTCTGGTATAGTGATGGTGAGGACAGGTGTGTGGTAAAGTGTATCGCGTATACGTTTTTTTGAAGTACAGAATAACGCAGCAGACTCAGCTTTTCAGAACTTTCAACAAACAGTATCCAACGTAAACCATGACAAACATCGGCCAAACGGATGCTATTTTGGTCCACGTTTGACCCATTATAGTCTGTGTGAACGCCGGGCTGTACGATACTTTTTTAGTGTTTAAAAACGTATAGCACAGCAGATGGCACAAACCCAATGTGAATGGAGCCCATCTCGGTCAGTATTTAGAAGCCAAAACCAGGAGTGGAACCTACACAGGGAAAACAGTGAAACAAAGTTGTGCAGCTCTTCTCGCTGTAGCCCGGGTTTTAAGAGCAATAATAGTTGTGCCTTTCAGTTCAGGCTCCTCCCCCTGTGTGGGCCCTTTGATCGCTGTGATTTTCCTTTACATCCATTTACCTATAAGCTTCCCCGGCACCAGTCACCATTGTGCGCATTGCGCAGCGAATATCAGAGAACGACCTGCTCCTGACGGATGTGTGGAAGGTGAGACCCTGGTGGGGGCTGCTGCAGAACCTCTTGTAGATAGAACCCTCAGGGAAAGAATCACAAGTCTGGGAACGCTGTGTAAGTCAGTGACTGGGCCAACATTAGTTTTACATTAGTGAAGGGTAAATTAATGAGGCCGCAAAATAAATAGAAAAAACGCAAACAGATCATTTGATCTAATTGCTCAATTACAGAAAAATGACACAAGATAAAGACGACTGTGCGTTCATTAGGCTCTTGGCCCCCGGCCGTGCGTTCATTAGGCTCTTGGCCCCCGGCCGTGCGTTCATTAGGCTCTTGGCCCCCGGCCGTGCGTTCATTAGGTTCTTGGCCCCCGGCCGTGCATTCATTAGGCTCTTGGCCCCCGGCCGTGCATTCATTAGGCTCTTGGCCCCCGGCCGTGCATTCATTAGGCTCGTGGCCCCCGGCCGTGCATTCATTAGGCTTGTGGCCCCCGGCCGTGCGTTCATTAGGCTCTTGGCCCCCGGCCGTGCGTTCATTAGGCTCTTGGCCCCCGGCCGTGCGTTCATTAGGCTCTTGGCCCCCGGCCGTGCGTTCATTAGGCTCTTGGCCCCCGGCCGTGCGTTCATTAGGTTCTTGGCCCCCGGCCGTGCATTCATTAGGCTCTTGGCCCCCGGCCGTGCATTCATTAGGCTCTTGGCCCCCGGCCGTGCATTCATTAGGCTCGTGGCCCCCGGCCGTGCATTCATTAGGCTTGTGGCCCCCGGCCGTGCGTTCATTAGGCTCTTGGCCCCCGGCCGTGCGTTCATTAGGCTCTTGGCCCCCGGCCGTGCGTTCATTAGGCTCTTGGCCCCCGGCCGTGCGTTCATTAGGCTCTTGGCCCCCGGCCGTGCGTTCATTAGGTTCTTGGCCCCCGGCCGTGCATTCATTAGGCTCTTGGCCCCCGGCCGTGCGTTCATTAGGCTCTTGGCCCCCGGCCGTGCATTCATTAGGCTCTTGGCCCCCGGCCGTGCATTCATTAGGCTCGTGGCCCCCGGCCGTGCATTCATTAGGCTTGTGGCCCCCGGCCGTGCGTTCATTAGGCTCTTGGCCCCCGGCCGTGCGTTCATTAGGCTCTTGGCCCCCGGCCGTGCGTTCATTAGGCTCTTGGCCCCCGGCCGTGCGTTCATTAGGTTCTTGGCCCCCGGCCGTGCATTCATTAGGCTCTTGGCCCCCGGCCGTGCATTCATTAGGCTCTTGGCCCCCGGCCGTGCTTTCATTAGGCTCTTGGCCCCCGGCCGTGCATTCATTAGGCTCGTGGCCCCCGGCCGTGCATTCATTAGGCTTGTGGCCCCCGGCCGTGCGTTCATTAGGCTCTTGGCCCCCGGCCGTGCGTTCATTAGGCTCTTGGCCCCCGGCCGTGCGTTCATTAGGCTCTTGGCCCCCGGCCGTGCGTTCATTAGGTTCTTGGCCCCCGGTCGTGCATTCATTAGGCTCTTGGCCCCCGGCCGTGCGTTCATTAGGTTCTTGGCCCCCGGCCGTGCATTCATTAGGCTCTTGGCCCCCGGCCGTGCATTCATTAGGCTCTTGGCCCCCGGCCGTGCATTCATTAGGTTCTTGGCCCCCGGCCGTGCATTCATTAGGCTCTTGGCCCCCGGCCGTGCATTCATTAGGCTCTTGGCCCCCGGCCGTGCATTCATTAGGCTCTTGGCCCCCGGCCGTGCATTCATTAGGCTCGTGGCCCCCGGCCGTGCATTCATTAGGCTTGTGGCCCCCGGCCGTGCATTCATTAGGCTCTTGGCCCCCGGCCGTGCGTTCATTAGGCTCTTGGCCCCCGGCCGTGCGTTCATTAGGCTCTTGGCCCCCGGCCGTGCGTTCATTAGGTTCTTGGCCCCCGGCCGTGCATTCATTAGGCTCGTGGCCCCCGGCCGTGCATTCATTAGGCTCTTGGCCCCCGGCCGTGCATTCATTAGGCTCGTGGCCCCCGGCCGTGCATTCATTAGGCTCGTGGCCCCCGGCCGTGCATTCATTAGGCTCGTGGCCCCCGGCCGTGCATTCATTAGGCTTGTGGCCCCCGGCCGTGCATTCATTAGGCTCTTGGCCCCCGGCCGTGCGTTCATTAGGCTCTTGGCCCCCGGCCGTGCGTTCATTAGGCTCTTGGCCCCCGGCCGTGCGTTCATTAGGTTCTTGGCCCCCGGCCGTGCATTCATTAGGCTCGTGGCCCCCGGCCGTGCATTCATTAGGCTCTTGGCCCCCGGCCGTGCATTCATTAGGCTCGTGGCCCCCGGCCGTGCATTCATTAGGCCGTGTTTGCTTATGTTCTGAAGAATTCAAACACCATGTGGAGGAAATTAGGAAAGTTTATGTGTAGATTGGAAGAACATTAAAGAGGCCAATACCCCCCCCCCCATCCCCCTTTACCCAGCCTCCCCCGTAACTGAAGGTGGTGGATATTGTGCCAAACCTGCTGCCTTTAGGCTGGGTTCACACACCCTATTTACGGACGTAATTTGGGCGTTTTAACCTCAAATTACGTCCGAAAATACGGCACCAAAGCGTCGGCACACATCTGCCCATTCATTTGTTCATTTGAATGGGTCTTACGATGTTCTGTGCCGACGGTCATTTTTTTTACGCGCCGCTGTCAAAAGACTGCGCGTAAAAAAGACGCCCGCGTCAAAGAAGTGCCTGTCACTTCTTGGGACGTAATTGGAGCCGTTTTCCAGTGACTCCATAGAAAAACAGCTCCAATTACGTCCGTAATGGACGCAGCGAAAAACGCCGGCAACTTGCCATTACGTCTGAAATTACGGAGCCGTTTTCTCCTGAAAACAGCTCCGTAATTTCAGCCGTAACGGAGGCTGCCGTGTGAACATTCCCTTATAGTCACACGCGGCACATTTGTTGCAGACATTTCTGGGACTGTCACATTCACCTGAACGGGGTCTACAGAAATCCTGCACCCCCTGCAATCACAGCGCCATTCACACGTATGGAAGGAATTACCAGTCACAGATATTTCTGCATCAAATCTGCCGTGTGTGAATACAGCCAAAAAGAACAGATTTCACTGGTGTTGAATATATTTGTGCTTGATAATAAAGTCACGCTTAGGGCTCCAATGGGATTTTTGGCTGCCCACAGGTCGCGGTAAAAACACAGAATTACTGTGAGTTGCGTGCAACCAAAATTCGTATTGATCCCGTATGGGACGAGAAAGCAGAAGAGAGGACACAAAGCTCAGGGGACATTAATACCCTCTTCTCAAATACTCTGTGCTGCTGGGTCCCTGCTACTTCCCTTATGTAACCCTTAGGGCACGTTCACACGTGGCGGAGTTTTTCCGCTGCAAATGTTGGTGCAGATTTGGGGCAATTACGCAATGAATCTGCAGCAACATTTGCATATTTGACAGCTAATTCAGACGTTGCGGATATCACAGCGGACGCCACAGGTTTCAGTTTTTGCATTGCAGAGGATGAAATTCGCAGTGAAATTCCGCTTCTTCTCCGCAAGTCAGTGCATGCTGGGAGGGGAAATTCTGCACCGCAGCCTCTGGTCCGCAGCGGAGTTTTCCGCAATTTCTGAACTAACTTGCCTAAAAATGTATAGAAAAAAATGTAAAAAACGGCCGCTGGAGAATTCCACTGTAATTCCGCCACGTGTGACCGTGCCCTTAGTCTGTGACCTCCCACAAGATCAGCGCACTCCTCTCCTGAAATACTCTGTGCTGCAGAAAACATTCTTATCTGATTGGCTGGAGACTGAAGATATCTGTAATGTAGAAGACCAAATACATGAAACATGTCCTGAGCCTCGTAAATGTGATGATAAAAGTGCAGGGGATCCGCGCCAAACACAACGCAGTGAAATGTCACAACTGAGCGTTTGTAAGAAAACATTGAGGGGTCGTTAGTTATTTGCCCCCCACGTCTGTGATGTCCGGCATTTATCATTATCTGTAGAGATGAAACTGCTGAGCGCACGGGAATCACGACCAAGAATAATAATTAGTGCAGCAGGTTCATTATGTAAGGACGGGGACTGTGCAAACCGCAGGCCACATTACTTAACTGGTTGCCGACACAGGACGAGTATGCTCGTCCTGAGCGGCGAGCACTTCGCGCATTAGGACGAGCATACTCGTCCTGTGTGACAGCCGTCTCTGCCGTCTCTGTGTGTGCGATCGAGAGCGGGGCAACGGCTGTAATACACAGCCACGGCCCCGCTCTGACAGCGGAGAGGAGAGAAACATCTTCTCTCCGCTGTTAACCCTTTGAACGCCGCGATGACAGCTGATCGCGGCGTTCAAAGAGGGGGGACTGCACATTGATCGCGTCACAGAATATAACTGTGACGCGATCAAAGCCCACAACTCGTATGGCCAGACAGCCCAGGGTCCAGTGAAGGACCCCAGGGCTGTCTGAACATATTTCCTGTTGTTAGGGCATACTGAGGTATGTCCTAACAACTGCCTGTGTACGATCAGTAACAGGCTAATATACTGGCATATAGATCTATGCCAGTACATTGCAGTTACAAAATAAAAATCAAAATAATAAATCCCTTTATGGGATTAACAAAAAAAGTTAAATGATTGTAAAAAAAAAATAATGGTAAATAAATAAATAAAAAGTAAAAAAAATACACAGAAACACACATTTTTTATAATAAATAAACTTTTTAAAATATAAGTCCAAAAACATGAAATAATACAGACATATTTGGTATCGCCACGACCGTAACAACGTGTACAACAAATGTATACCATTATTTATGATGATCGGTGTATGGTGTAAAAAAATAAATATTAAAACTGCTGCGCAACTGCTTTTTTTCTGCATTTTAATCTAATTAAAAATTTATAGAAATTAAACGATAATGTATTTGTACCAAAAAATGGTACGTACATAAAGTACAACTCGTCCCGCAAAAAACAAAGTCTCATACAACTACGTCGTACAAAAAATAAAAGCGTTATGAGCGTCGGGATGCAAAGAGGGAAATGTAAAAAAAATTGCTCTGTCCTCAAGGCTAAAATTGGCCGTGTCCTTAAGGGGTTAAAGGGGGGCTCTGTGGACGCTCAGGATTTTTTTTGTTATTAAGAAATTATGTAAAACAAGAGAAATACAAAAATTGATCAAAGTGCATAAATATAAAACAGTCAACGTGTCGTCCTCGTGACGTCCCATTCATACAGACACGTGACATGATAGTCCTCGTGGTGCAACATTCACATCAGTGAGAACCTGCGTCTAGAGCGATATGGCGGTGTCATTCGGAGAGCGGGGTCCAGGGACAGATACCCCAAAAAAGAATATAGGAATATAGATCCATTTCTTACCAACTCCCAGAACAGTGAGCAGAGAGCGCCACCTGCTGGCCAACCCACGTCATCGCCACAAAGGGTATCAGCTCGTACTGTTCCGGCAGCTCCTTGACTTCTACATTCCATATATTTTATATTTCAGACACAATTATAAATTATAAAACGGCAAAAACAGGTTAATAGATAAATCAGGCCCCATATGTGGACGTTACTTGTGGGATCCGTCCCGTGACTGATAAACCTGGGATAATTTGTGTCTTTTTCACGATGTTTCTTGTTTTATTTCCCGTTCATTATGTTTTGTTACACGTCACAGCGCAGTTACATCGGTGCAGTTACATCGGTGTAGTGACATCCGGGTCTAGTGTCCGTTCCTTGATGCGTATTGTATCATCTCCACATACGGACGTGAACATGTATCTACATAATTGGGGATTATTTCGATGAACGTTACATGATATACGTCCGTGCAACGCGCGTGCTTTTCACGCGTGTCGCACGGACCTATGTTAGTCTATGGGGCCGTGCAGACTGTCCGTGAGTCTCCCGCAGTGTGTGTCCGTGTGTCCGCTGCGTAAAACTCACGACATGTCCGATATTTGTGCGTTGTTCACGCATCACGCACCCATTGAAGTCAATCGGTGCGTGAAAATCACGCGCAGGACATGGAAGCACTTCTGTGTGACGTGCGTGATTCGCGCAACAGCAGTAAAAAGTATGAATGAAAACAGAAAAGCACCACGTGCTGCAAACATACAAACAGAGTGTCATAATGATGGCGGCTGCGCGAAAATCACGCAGCCGCGCATCATATGGTGATGACACACGGAGCTGTTATGGACCTTTTGCGCACGCAAAACACACACGCTGGTGTAAATCCGGCCTTCCGCTGCTCCTATTCATCACAATGTGGGGAACGCTGCCAGAAACAGGACAAAGAGATGCGACAGAGCCCTGATCCCACATCCGGACCGCAGGATCTACAACATACGGATCACTTGTACTTGTGGCTGATTGGCGGTTATAGGTTACCAGCAAATTTACGATACGCTTGCGACATTATATAATATAACGCTACTTTCTAATATTCTACTGGTTTGTTTCCATCTCCTTGTGATGCGGAATCATGCTCGCTCTGGGGTCCTATGTGTGACATCCAGGTGCCCAGGTCCTATGTGTGACATCCAGGTGCTCAGGTCCTATATGTGACATCCAGGTGCTCAGGTCCTATGTGTGACATCCATGTGCTCAGGTCCTATGTGTGACATCCAGGTGCTCAGGTCCTATATGTGACATCCAGGTGCTCAGGTCCTATGTGTGACATCCAGGTGCTCAGGTCCTATATGTGACATCCAGGTGCTCAGGTCCTATGTGTGACATCCGGGTACTCAGGTCCTATGTGTGACATCCATGTGCTCAGGTCCTATGTGTGACATCCATGTGCTCAGGTCCTATGTGTGACATCCAGGTGCTCAGGTCCTATATGTGACATCCAGGTACTCAGGTCCTATGTGTGACATCCAGGTGCCAGGTCCGTATTACCCTTATTTTACATTGATGTCCCAAAATGCTGAAATACAAGCGCCGCCCCCTGCCCCCCCCCCCCTCCACGTCTCAGAACTCGTCCCTGTGCACACACATCGTATTCCTAGACGTTCACATGATTATAAATGTACGGGACACGGCTCTGAGATTTGAAGCTTAAGATGCCTGAGGCTACGCCTGGCACCACCACTGACGGGGCCGATCCGAGAAGCTGGCCCCAATCACGCACTACACCTCCTAGTATCCCTGCTCACGTATTACAAGAAATAATATAAAGCCTCCACCGCCGGGTGCCTGAGATTACACATAATAAGAAAATATCCTACAGGTCATTATACATACTTATAATTGGAACTTTAGTGAGTCCTTGTCAATTCTGGAGTCACTGGAGTGTTAAATATAATACATGTGTTCATTGCCGACTTTACATTGGATGATTCCCTGTGCGGTAACTCCCCCCCCCCCCCCCCCCCCCCCCACAATACGGTCATATCATACAGAACCTAATTATAACCACCATACAGTAAAGTGCCCAATTAAATACATTGGCTAAATAACTACCTAAGTAGCAGAGCCACACAATGCCTAAATAATACCACCAAACAATGCCTAAATAATACCACCAAACAATGCCTAAATAATACCACCAAACAATGCCTAAATAATACCACCAAACAATGCCTAAATAATACCACCATACAATGCCTAAATAATACCACCAAACACTTCCTAAATAATACCACCATACACTGCCTAAATAATACTACCATACACTGCCTAAATAATACCACCATACACTGCCTAAATAATACCACCATACAATGCCTAAATAATACCACCAAACACTTCCTAAATAATACCACCATACACTGCCTAAATAATACCACCATACACTGCCTAAATAATACCACCATACACTGCCTAAATAATACCACCAAACAATGCCTAAATAATACCACCATACACTGCCTAAATAATACACCATACACTGCCTAAATAATACCACCATACACTGCCTAAATAATACCACCAAACAATGCCTAAATAATACCACCAAACACTTCCTAAATAATACCACCATACACTGCCTAAATAATACTACCATACACTGCCTAAATAATACCACCAAACAATGCCTAAATAATACCACCATACACTGCCTAAATAATACCACCATACACTGCCTAAATAATACCACCATACACTGCCTAAATAATACCACCAAACACTGCCTAAATAATACTACCATACACTGCCTAAATAATACCACCATACACTGCCTAAATAATACCACCAAACACTGCCTAAATAATACCACCAAACAATGCCTAAATAATACCACCATACACTGCCTAAATAATACCACCAAACAATGCCTAAATAATACCACCATACACTGCCTAAATAATACACCATACACTGCCTAAATAATACACCATACACTGCCTAAATAATACCACCATACACTGCCTAAATAATACCACCAAACACTGCCTAAATAATACCACCAAACAATGCCTAAATAATACCACCATACACTGCCTAAATAATACCACCAAACAATGCCTAAATAATACCACCATACACTGCCTAAATAATACCACCATACACTGCCTAAATAATACACCATACACTGCCTAAATAATACCACCATACACTGCCTAAATAATACCTCCATACACTGCCTAAATAATACCACCATACACTGCCTAAATAATACCACCATACACTGCCTAAATAATACCACCATACACTGCCTAAATAATACCACCATACACTGCCTAAATAATACCACCATACACTGCCTAAATAATACCACCATAAAATGCCTAAATAATACACCATACACTGCCTAAATAATACCACCGTACAATGCCTAAATAATACCACCATACACTGCCTAAATAATACATCATACAATGCCTAAATAATACCACCATACACTGCCTAAATAATACCACCATAAAATGCCTAAATAATACACCATACACTGCCTAAATAATACCACCAAACAATGCCTAAATAATACACCATACACTGCCTAAATAATACCACCATACACTGCCTAAATAATACCACCATACACTGCCTAAATAATACCTCCATACACTGCCTAAATAATACCACCATACACTGCCTAAATAATACCACCATACACTGCCTAAATAATACCACCATACACTGCCTAAATAATACCACCATACACTGCCTAAATAATACACCATACACTGCCTAAATAATACCACCATACACTGCCTATATAATACCTCCATACACTGCCTAAATAATACCACCGTACAATGCCTAAATAATACACCATACACTGCCTAAATAATACCACCATACAATGCCTAAATAATACACCATACACTGCCTAAATAATACCACCATACACTGCCTAAATAATACCTCCATACACTGCCTAAATAATACCACCATACACTGCCTAAATAATACCTCCATACACTGCCTAAATAATACCACCATACACTGCCTAAATAATACCACCATACACTGCCTAAATAATACACCATACACTGCCTAAATTATACCACCATACACTGCCTAAATACCACCATACACTGCCTAAATAATACCACCATACAATGCCTAAATAATACCACCAAACAATGCCTAAATAATACCTCCATACACTGCCTAAATAATACCTCCATACACTGCCTAACTAATACCACCATACACTGCCTAAATAATACCGCCATACACTGCCTAAATAATACCACCATACACTGCCTAAATAATACCACCGTACAATGCCTAAATAATACCACCATACACTGCCTAAATAATACTACCATACAATGCCTAAATAATACACCATACACTGCCTAAATAATACCACCATACACTGCCTAAATAATACCACCGTACAATGCCTAAATAATACCACCATACACTGCCTAAATAATACCACCAAACACTGCCTAAATAATACCACCATACACTGCCTAAATAATACCACCATACACTGCCTAAATAATACCTCCAAACACTGCCTAAATAATACCACCAAACACTGCCTAAATAATACCACCATACACTGCCTAAATAATACCACCATACACTGCCTAAATAATACCTCCATACACTGCCTAAATAATACCACCATACACTGCCTAAATAATACCACCAAACACTGCCTAAATAATACCACCAAACACTGCCTAAATAATACATCATACACTGCCTAAATAATACATCATACACTGCCTAAATAATACATCATACACTGCCTAAATAATGCCACCATACAATGGCTAAATAATACCACCATACAATTACCAAGCAGCAGTTCCATACATAAAGTTTTCCAATAAAATAATATGCAATTAATATTAAGATTGGTAGTGACCGCAGGCCTCGGCTGCCATCTGTGGCGCCCCTTCACCAGGGTTGACTGATCTGCCCTCTGCGTTCGCGCACACCCTGCATGTAACACTGACTCCAGCTGTGAGAAACAATGGTCTGGACTCTGGACTTATATGTGTGCTGGATCCTTAATTTATACAGGTACTGGATCCTCGATTTATATGACTACTAGTATGGCTGCTGGAACCTCTATTTATATGTGTGCTGGATCCTTGATTTATATGGGTGCTGGATCCTCATTTTATATGGGTGCTGGATCCTCATTTTATATGGGTGCTGGATCCTCATTTTATATGGGTGCTGGATCCTCATTTTATATGGGTGCTGGATCCTCCATGGTACTATGTGTGCACAGTAGGACACTGTGTGATTTTGTCTTTTCATCATTCAGCCAGTTGGGGGCACTGTTGTTATTTCTTCCATTGGTCTTTGTGTTGGGCTGTCTGGCATTGTCCCTGTGATTACAGTATAAGGTTGAGAAATACGACATTACCTACATGACATGCTCAGGGTGAATGAGAGGGCGCCGCTCGTCAGACAAGAAATATTATGTATGTCCTATTAGAGAAAGGCATAATATTTGTGGAACTCCAAGGTTAAATAACAGGTGATACACAGCGTTCACTCAGCACCTGTCCACAGCGCCGCACACCTGTCCGAAGCTCCTCACATCTGTCCACAGCACCGCACACCTGTCCACAGCTACTCACAACTGTCCACAGCGCCGCACACCTGTCCTACTCCTCACACCTGTCCGCAGCTCCTCACACCTGTCCACAGCACCGCACACCTGTCCACAGTTCCGCAGCTCCTCACACCTGTCAGCAGCTCCTCACACCTGTCAGCAGCGCCTCACACCTGTCTACAGCTCCTCACACCTGTCCACAGCTCCTCACACCTGTCCACAGCTCCTCACACCTGTCCACAGCTCCGCACATCTGTCCACAGCGCCACACACGTGCCCACAGCGCCGCATACCTGACCAATGCTCCGCACACCTGTCCACAGTGCCGCACACCTGTCCACAGTGCCGTACACCTGTCCACAGCTCCTCACACCTGTTCACAGCGCCGCACACCTGTCCACAGCTCCGTACACCTGTCCACAGTTCCATATACCTGTCCACAGCTCCTCACACCTGTTCACACGCCGCACACCTGTCCACAGTTCCGTACAAATGTCCACAGTTCCGTACACCTGTCCACAGCTCCTCACACCTGTTCGCAGCTCCTCACACCTGTCCACAGCTCCTCACCCTTTTACAGCTCTTCACACCTGTCCACATTTCCGTATATATGACCACAGCTCCTCACACCTGTCCACAGCTCCTCACACCTGTCCGCAGCTCCATAGCCCTTTTCACATCTCCTTAAACCTTTCCGCAGCTCCTCACACCTGTCCACATCTCCGTACACCTATCCGCAGCTCCTCACACCTGTCAGCAGCTTCGCACACCTGTCCGCAGCTCCTCACACCTGTCCGCAGCTCCTCACACCTGTCAGCAGCTCCTCACACCTGTCCGCAGCTCCTCACACCTGTCCGCAGCTCCTCACACCTGTCCGCAGCTCCTCACACCTGTCTGCAGCTCCTCACACCTGTCCGCAGCTCCTCACACCAGTCCGCAGCTTCTCACGCCTGTCTGCAGCATCTCACACCTGTCCACAGCTCCTTACACCTGTCTGCAGCTCCTCACACCAGTCTGCAGCTCCTCACACCAGTCTGCAGCTTCTCACACCTCTCTGCAGCTCCTCACACCAGTCTGCAGCTTCTCACACCTGTCTGCAGCTCCTCACACACCTGTCCGCAGCTCTTCACACCTTCTTACAGCTTCTCACACCTGTCAGCAGCTCCTCACACCTGTCTGCAGCTCCTCACACCTGTCCGCAGCTCCTCACACCTGTCTGCAGCTCCTCACACATGTCCGCAGCTCCTCACACCTGTCCGCAGCTCCTCACACCTGTCCGCAGCTCCTCACGCTTGTCTGCAGCTCCTCACACCTGTCTGCAGCTCCTCACACCAGTCTGCATCTTCTCACACCTGTCTGCAGCTCCTCACACACCTGTCCGCAGCTCCTCACACCTTCTTACAGCTCCTCACACCTGTCAGCAGCTCCTCACACCTGTCTGCAGCTCCTCACACCTGTCCACAGCTCCGCACACCTGTCTGCAGCTCCTCACACCTGTCCGCAGCTCCTCACACCTGTCTGCAGCTCCTCACACCTGTCCGCAGCTCCTCACACCTGTCCGCAGCTCCTCACACCTGTCCGCAGCTCCTCACACCAGTCCGCAGCTTCTCACGCCTGTCTGCAGCTTCTCACACCTGTCTGCAGCTCCTCACACCTGTCTGCAGCTCCTCACACCAGTCTGCAGCTTCTCACACCTGTCTGCAGCTCCTCACACACCTGTCCGCAGCTCCTCACACCTTCTTACAGCTCCTCACACCTGTCAGCAGCTCCTCACACCTGTCTGCAGCTCCTCACATCTGTCTGCAGCTCCGCACACCTGTCTGCAGCTCCTCACACCTGTCCGCAGCTCCTCACACCTGTCCGCAGCTCCTCACACATGTCCGCAGCTCCTCACACCTGTCTGCAGCTCCTTAAGCCTGTCTGCAGCTTCTCACGCCTGTCCGCAGCTCCTCACACCTGTCCGCAGCTCCTCACACTTGTCCGCAGCTTCTCACACCTGTCCGCAGCTCCTCACACCTGTCCGCAGCTCCTCACACATGTCCGCAGCTCCTCACACCTGTCCGCAGCTCCTCACGCCTGTCTGCAGCTCCTTAAGCCTGTCTGCAGCTTCTCACGCCTGTCCGCAGCTCCTCACACCTGTCCGCAGCTCCTCACACTTGTCCGCAGCTTCTCACACCTGTCTGCAGCTCCTCACACCTGTCCGCAGCTCCTCACACCTGTCCGCAGCTCCTCACACCTGTCACATATCTATTAGATCATGAGGAGAAGGTCCCCCTCTGTCTCTTTGTTGAGGGCCCGCAGAGTCCACACATTACAGTCATCGATTGATTTAAATGTTCTCCATGTAACGTTTGTCTTTATATTACGTAATAACCGATAAGTAAACAAGTTCTCAGCCGTACAAGATGCGTGCGTCCGCGTTATCACACCATCCGGATCTGCACTGATGATGTTACACACAGGACGGGGATTAACACTTCACATGCCGGATGTTTTGTGTGTGACACTGCAGGAATTCAGTAAATATTGGACGTGTGATGTAGCAGTGCTGTTGAGCGCTGAGCTCAGTACCGGTGGAGTTGGGACAGGTTTCTCTTGTGCTCATGTTAAGATAAGATAGATCGCGCCCCATGGGAACGTTTCTTTCGGCGCACCACCCCCATCATAAAAAAATACCCCATAAAAAGGTATAACCTCCCCCCACAATATAAAGCCCTTTTTAGTGCCCGCCCACAGTATAATGTCCCCCAAGTGCACCCCCACAGTATAATGCCCCCCCAAGTACCCTCCCACCCACAGTATAATGCCCCCCCAAGTACCCTCCCCCCCACAGTATAATTCCCCCCGAGTACCCTCCCCCCACAGTATAATGCCCCCCGAGTACCCTCCCCCCACAGTATAATGCCCCCTTTGGTGCTCCAACACAGCATGATGCCTTTTAGTGACCCCCACACAGTATAAATAATGCCCCCTTATGCCATCCCACACACAATATAATGGCAACCATATATGCCCCCACTGTCACACTGTATAATTATGCCCACCCCACACAGTATACGGCCAATTATACCCACACTGTGCCGCTGTGTCATTTGAGAATTATGTATAAATAATGGCTGCCCTGCGGGCTGGAGACCCGGGAACCGAGCAGTGGTTGATTTTACTCAGCACTCGTCCGGGCGCTCGTGAGACCTCCTCTGTTCTTGCCCCGGAGCTGCATTGTGTCACACACGTTGCATTGTCACGTGATACGTCATGTGTTAGTCTCAATGCATCGCTGGCGCGAGAGGAGAGCAGAGAAGAAGCGCCTGGGCGGAAAGGCAGCTGCAGAGTCGCCGGGCGCTTCAGAAACACAAGCAGGGAAAGGGAGCCAGCGCAGCGCCACCTTCTGGAGTGATGCGCCCTGTGCGATGGCACAGGTCGCACACCCCAAAGGCCGGCCCTGCTTGTGCTGATGTTTATATAGAGCTGCTCTCTGCCGGTGATGGAGTCATTATCCGTGTGTTCCCCGTAGTGCGGTCTTATCAGGACATTAATCAGACCTCATGTGTGAACAACGATATAATATAACCAATTAACAGGCTTAAAGGTTAAAGTGTAAATCTACTTACGATCTCCGGCCCGACCTAATATTGGGCGTGGAGTTACACTCCTGCCCACTGGGCGGTGCAGATTCAGCGACAACCGTACGACGCCCTGGAAATATCGTAATAATTCTTATTAATAGGACCCGATTCCGATATTCTTCAGGCGTTGTACGGTTCCCATGGCACCTGTAGCACCCAGTGTGCAGGAGCGTCTCCCCATGCCCGATGTCAGGTCAGGCGGGAGATAACAAGCGGACGTACATTATAACTAACGTTTATTTGCAGCCTTCACTTGTTTTATGTTTAGCTTTTACTCCGTGCTACCTGGAAACCATCAACAAGTAGGATTCCTGCTGTTGTTGGATCCCATCATGGATCTCATTGTGTTTGTAAAAATCACCAGGGTACTGGGCTCGCTGACTGTCGGACACTTGAAGCTCATTAACAATCATGCCAACTGTTGAGAAGTGACGTCAGGGCAATCCTGTAAAGCGTGGCATGAGGCGGCGCACGCAGCAAAACACGCACATGTTCTTATGTTATGCCCACCTATTTATTCAGACACGCCCCCAACCTACGGCACGAGTGGTACACATGACACCCTTCATCACACTCCAAAGACCCCCAAACAAAATCAGACCCATTCAAATAAATAAATAAGACTTTGTTTTCCCCATTCACTAACAGCAAGTAGAGATCTTGAAATGGCGAGGAATTTAGACACATCAAGGATGAAGAGGGTGATTTGTGGATACAATTTACTGGACGTGACCCAAATTCACGAGTCTGGCCGATGGACGTCTGAGAACCTCGTACAATTCTAAAATGTGGCGCCAAATCAATAAAATGTCCACATCTTCCTGCATTGCTGCCCGGTCTGACCCGGCGTACGATGCCGATTATAAACGATACATCACAAAAGTCAAATCTGTCGGATGTGAAAAAAAATGGTGGCCGGACGCGATAAATCTGCCGCACCTGCTGGTTATCAGCCCCAGAACCCCCCGAGGGCGCTCTTATTATTGTGCCCCAAATTATAGGAGGAAGATCCAGGGATTCCTTGTTTCTTGTGCTTGGTTTCCGCTACTTGGGGTGTAATTGAGTGTAAAGAGTAACGTGTGTACTGCGCTACCACCTGTGAAGAATCCAGGCACGCACCATGACGTAACACACAGCTCCGAGCGCTGCACACAGCGTCAGCTCTGATATATATGGGATGTGCGGCTCAGGCTCACGGTCATGTAGGGGTTACTGTAGAAGTGACTGGGATACATTGATGTGAAGTACAGCCGGGGTCACACTTTACAGTTCGCTGCAGGTTTTTACATTGGACTTTCTTTCCTATCTCACCGGCGGCAGAAACTTCACAAACCACAGGTAAAAACTGCCTCGGAAACCTGCAGCAAATACACGTCATGTGACCGGCGGTTAATAATATCGTCACGTCAAAGAGCAATGTGAAGCCATGAGCGCAGGTTGTATGAGTTTCCTCACCTGTCACAGGTACAAGACGATGGTCCTGCAGTAAAGAAATACCTCTGTATAAGCCGCCTGGTTAGTTCCCGACCCCTGATGGCGGCGGCGGCGCTATACTAAGAGCGATCACTTTCCACGTCTTTCTGCAGCAACAATACGAGACCGTGGCCCGGGTTTCTGGACTCTGTTCTGGCCCAATTGTGAGACTTGAGATGGAAGATCAGGGGGGAAACCGCAGGGGCTCGTCCACACGTAGCGAAATTGTGGACGGAAAATACGCCGCGGAATAAAGCAAAGTGGGTGAGATGTAACAAATCCCCTCCACGCGCCGCGGAACATTCCGAGCAGAAAGTCACCTGCGACACGTGTTTTACCGTCATGTCCATTCCTGCGGCAGAAAGTGACTGAATTGCTGCGTTTTTCAGAGGAGACGTCACCGTCCCCCAACACTGAGAAAAACGCCGCAAAATACGCACCGTTTTCTGCTGTAAAAAGGCTGGAAATGGTGCGGTTTTTCCTGCTCGTTTCTGCGGAATTGCTCCAGAAATCTTCTGCGGTAATTCCGTTCCGTGTGGACGAGCCCTAAGATGTGATTGTTTCCAGGTTATTGGTGGAAACAGTCCTGGCAGGTGATGGGTTAAGGACACCTTCACACGTAGCGGATTTTTTGCAGCATTTCTATGTTGAAAAGGGTGAAATGCGCCGTGATATCCAGATCAGAATGAACATGATGTCAAATCTGCAGCGGGATCTGAGGTCCGTGTGGAGAACGTTCATCAGCATGTGGATGAAAAGGTTAAAATGTCACGCACTTCCCTGCGCCCGTCTCCTGCGGCGCGTCTCCTGCCCCCGTCTCCTGCGGCGCGTCTCCTGCCCCCGTCTGCTGCGCGTCTCCTGCGGCGCGTCTCCTGCCCCCGTCTCCTGCGGCGCGTCTCCTGCCCCCGTCTTCTGCTGCCCGTCTCCTGCAGCGCGTCTCCTGCCCCTGTCTCCTGCGGCGCGTCTCCTGCGGCGCGTCTCCTGCCCCCGTCTCCTGCGGCGCGTCTCCTGCCCCCGTCTCCTGCGGCCCGTCTCCTGCCCCCGTCTTCTGCTGTGCGTCTCCTGCGGCGCGTCTCCTGCCCCCGTCTTCTGCTGCGCGTCTCCTGCCCCCGTCTTCTGCTGCGCGTCTCCTGCGGCGCGTCTCCTGCCCCCGTCTCCTGCGGCGCGTCTCCTGCCCCCGTCTCCTGCGGCGCGTCTCCTGCCCCCGTCTCCTGCGGCGTGTCTCCTGCCCCCGTCTCCTGCGGCGCGTCTCCTGCTCCCGTCTCCTGCGGTGCGTCTCCTGCCCCCGTCTCCTGCGGCACGTCTCCTGCCCCCGTCTCCTGCGGCCCGTCTCCTGCCCCCGTCTTCTGCTGTGCGCCTCCTGCGGCGCGTCTCCTGCCCCCGTCTTCTGCTGCGCGTCTCCTGCCCCCGTCTTCTGCTGCGCGTCTCCTGCGGCGCGTCTCCTGCCCCCGTCTCCTGCGGCGCGTCTCCTGCCCCCGTCTCCTGCGGCGCGTCTCCTGCCCCCGTCTCCTGCGGCGCGTCTCCTGCCCCCGTCTCCTGCGGCGCGTCTCCTGCCCCGTCTTCTGGTGTGCGTCTCCTGCGGTGCGTCTCCTGCCCCCGTCTTCTGCTGCGCGTCTCCTGCCCCCGTCTTCTGCTGCGCGTCTCCTGCGGCGCGTCTCCTGCCCCCGTCTCCTGCGGCGCGTCTCCTGCCCCCGTCTCCTGCGGCGCGTCTCCTGCCCCCGTCTTCTGCTGTGCGTCTCCTGCCCCCGTCTCCTGCGGCGCGTCTCCTGCCCCCGTCTTCTGCTGTGCGTCTCCTGCGGCGCGTCTCCTGCTCCCGTCTTCTGCTGTGCGTCTCCTGCGGCGCGTCTCCTGCCCCCGTCTTCTGCTGCGCGTCTCCTGCCCCCGTCTTCTGCTGCCCGTCTCCTGCGGCGCGTCTCCTGCCCCCGTCTCCTGCGGCGCGTCTCCTGCCCCCGTCTCCTGCGGCGCGTCTCCTGCCCCCGTCTCCTGCGGCGCGTCTCCTGCCCCCGTCTCCTGCGGCGCGTCTCCTGCCCCCGTTTCCTGCGGCGCGTCTCCTGCCCCCGTCTTCTGCTGTGCGTCTCCTGCGGCGCGTCTCCTGCCCCCGTCTTCTGCTGCACGTCTCCTGCGGCGCGTCTCCTGCCCCCGTCTCCTGCGGCGCGTCTCCTGCCCCCGTCTCCTGCGGCGCGTCTCCTGCCCCCGTCTTCTGCTGTGCGTCTCCTGCCCCCGTCTCCTGCGGCGCGTCTCCTGCCCCCGTCTTCTGCTGTGCGTCTCCTGCGGCGCGTCTCCTGCCCCCGTCTTCTGCTGCGCGTCTCCTGCCCCCGTCTTCTGCTGCGTGTCTCCTGCCCACAGATCCGGATGTAAAACCTACAACAAATCGGCCCCGTGCGCAGGGGCTTCAGGGCTTGTCCACACATGAGGGGTTTGCAGCAGACAATCCGCTGAGGTGCAGATTTTGCGGCGTTTTGTGTGATGGAGACATTTCCTCTGAAAAACGCAGGAAACGCGTCCACTTTCCGCAGGAATAATTGAAAAGCCGCGAAACTAAAATGACGCACCGCAGCTGATTTTCTGGACTGATTATTTTCCGCAGCGCGTGCATGACATTTGTTAATCTCACGCACTTTGCTGCAATTTCGGACAGAAAATACGCAGAAAATCCGTTACGTGTGGACGAGCGCTTATTGTCTTTGGAGCTGGAAATGATGTCCCAACTTATCAGCCTCTGAATGTAGAAGTCCCCGCGCTGCCCCCGGTCCCGACCCCGTGGCCGAGAACCTACAACTGGACCCTCAGGTTTGTAGCACTGAATCAGCGGGCGCCTTTACTATAGATTTACTCCAGACCAGAATCTCCAGTGTGAACAGCGGTCTAATAGAAGAGCAATTATTACCTAACCCAGTGTAACGGAGCTGCCAGTGCTGATGTCACCCGGAGGCAAGGGACCGGCACCCCCGACCCCCCAGTTAATTGTTCATTGTCATTGAGACTACTCCGGCCGATGCTTCTCTTTAATGTTCTTGATTAGCGACATTAACCCTTCATGTGTCACTAAATGCTTCTCTACCTGTAGGGAACAGACGTGCCTGATCACGGAGGAGACACACGGGGCGCACACCTTGCACGGCTCCAGTTCACTATTTGTCATTAACCCTCTGCTGCTGAGACGGGCGGTTACCTGGCAGGTAGGACCTCACCCCAGCACCCACACCTCACCCATAGGGCACGCTCACAGCTTATCGGGACCTGACAGGGCAGAGAAAGAGTTAAGTGGCACAGGGAGCCTCTCTTTTTTGCTTCCATGTCTCCCCTCCTTCTCCTGTATGACAAGGAGGAGACGAGGGAGGGACGGAGGAGCTAAAGATCAAAAATAAACCTCTGGGGGGTGGAGGGAGCTCAGGGTGTATATATACCGGGACCTCTCCCCAGCTCTGCTGCTTCTACTACTAGGAATACAAGGAAAGGAAGACAGGAGATCACACACCTCTGCCCCCCACTCCTATCAGACCACCGCTGTCTGGGGGCGCAGTCCAGGCGAGACCCCCTCACATCTCTCCAGTCCAGGCGAGACCCCCTCACATCTCTCCAGTCCAGGCGAGACCCCCTCACATCTCTCCAGTCCAGGCGAGACCCCCTCACATCTCTCCAGTCCGGACGAGACCCCCTCACATCTCTCCAGTCCAGACGAGACCCCCTCACATCTCTCCAGTCCGGACGAGAACCCCTCACATCTCTCCAGTCCGGACGAGACCCCCTCACATCTCTCCAGTCCGGACGAGACCCCCTCACATCTCTCCAGTCCAGGCGAGACCCCCTCAAATCTCTCCAGTCCAGGCGATACACCCTCACATCTCTCCAGTCCAGAAGAGACCCCCTCACATCTCTCCAGACAAGACCCCCTCAAATCTCTCCAGTCCGGACGAGACCCCCTCACATCTCTCCAGTCCAGGCGAGACCCCCTCAAATCTCTCCAGTCCAGGCGATACACCCTCACATCTCTCCAGTCCAGAAGAGACCCCCTCACATCTCTCCAGACAAGACCCCCTCAAATCTCTCCAGTCCGGACGAGACCCCCCTCACATCTCTCCGGTCCAGACGAGACCCCCTCACATCTCTCCAGTCCAGAAGAGACCCCCTCACATCTCACCAGTCCAGACGAGACCCCCTCACATCTCTCCAGACGAGACCCCCTCACATCTCTCCAGTCCACACGAGACCTCCTCACATCTCTCCAGTCCAGAAGAGACCCCCTCACATCTCTCCAGTCCAGAAGAGACCCCCTCACATCTCTCCAGTCTGGACGAGACCCCCTCACGTCTCTCCAGTCCTGACGAGACCCCCTCACATCTCTCCAGTCCTGACGAGACCCCCTCACATCTCTCCAGTCCAGACGAGACCCCCTCACATCTATCCAGACCAGACGAGACCCCCTCACATCTCTCCAGTCCAGACGAGACCCCCTCACATCTCTCCAGTCCAGACGAGACCCCCTCACATCTCTCCAGTCCAGACGAGACCCCCTCACATCTCTCCAGTCCAGACGAGACCCCCTCACATCTCTCCAGTCCAGACGAGACCCCCTTACATCTCTCCAGACGAGACCCCCTCACATCTCTCCAGTCCAGACGAGACCCCCTCACATCTCTCCAGTCCAGACGAGACCCCCTCACATCTCTCCAGTCCAGGCGAGACCCCCTCACATCTCTCCAGTCCAGGCGAGACCCCCTCACATCTCTCCAGTCCAAGCGAGACCCCCTCACATCTCTCCAGTCCAGCTTGTGATGGGGACGCTGCAGTCATATATTCTGCATGCGGCTCCAGGTTTCATTTGTAAATGATTCACATGTGCAGACGTTTTCGCTGGCACATCCTCTCTCCTCGGGACGCAGCAGCTTCCATGCTCATTTATTGCACAATCCGCATAGTTTCATGCTCTTTTCTCCGTTGACCATCTTGCCGTCCTCCCCGTTTGCAGCCACTCACCTGTCAGGCTGATACACAGGACGTTCTGGCCATGGCCGTCTTGTGTCTCCAGGGATCCGGGGTGATTTTGGCCGTTTGGTTTCTTAGCAGCCACTCATTGCCCCATGGAGAAGTGACAACCCCAGAACTTCTTCCTGCTCCTGATGGGAAGGTGACCTTGAGGTTCGCTGCTCTAGGTGAGCAGATGTCATTCCATCTATCTCCGGATGATGAGTTCCTTGTCCCAGGTCTTCACATCAGACACTTAGGAGAGGACAGTATTGAGGAGGAAGGGACAACCGGCCTGAGGAACTGCTTCTACTCCAGCCAAGAGCCATTAGCTGCCTTCAGTGTGTGTCAGGGGATTCAGGGGGCTTTCCTGAAAGGATGGGAGAGCTTCGTTATTCAGCCCATGAAGGAATGGACGGCTGATGGGACACTTGGTCAGCACCTTGTAATAAAAGCTCAAAGATGGGGCAAGAAAACTGACGACCACAACAAATCTGTCACCTCTAAACAGAGGCAACAGGACAGAAGTAGAGGAGAGGAGGGTCCGGCAGAGGGACAGGACAGAAGAAGAGGAGCGGAGGGTCCGGCAGAGGGGGAGGACAGAAGAAGAGGAGCGGAGGGTCCGGCAGAGGGACAGGACAGGGCAGAGGCCGGGAGGCTGCAGAACACCCCGCAGTTATCTGCCAACGCCTGGAGAAGAGAACTTTCCTTACCAGATGTTAACGATCAGCCCGGCCGGCACAGAAGGTTTGTGTCTGAAGAACGCTTCGTGGAAATTTTGTTGGTGGCCGACGTCTCCATGGTCCAGTTCTATGGTGAGGATTTAAAGGTATGAACACATATTCTCCAATTTTGAGCAGCATTTCAGCTAAAATGTACATAGAAAGTTGAGGACTTTTCAGACTCAGGTCCAGGGTGCGCACCGTCCATATATTACTGGACAGTCCATAGGGGACTTTTTTCTAGTTTCTGTAAAAACAGATGAATCCGTCTGTGTTTTGGTTTTTAAAGCTGGAGGAGCATGAACAGATTATTGGGATTGTAATTATTATCATTTTACAGTTGACAGTATATGCAGCTATTGTGTTTATATCACCTATAGACAGATATCACTGTTCTCACCTATAGACAGATATCACTGTTCTCACCTATAGACAGATATCACTATTCTCACATATAGACCGATATCACTATTCTCACCTATAGACCGATATCACTGTTCTCACCTATAGACCGATATCACTGTTCTCACCTATAGACCGATATCACTATTCTCACCTATAGACCGATGTCACTGTTCTCACCTATAGACAGATATCACTGTTCTCACCTATAGACAGATATCACTGTTCTCACCTATAGACAGATATCACTATTCTCACCTATAGACCGATGTCACTGTTCTCACCTATAGACAGATATCACTGTTCTCACCTATAGACAGATATCACTGTTCTCACCTATAGACAGATATCACTATTCTCACATATAGACCAATATCACTGTTCTCACCTATAGACCGATATCACTGTTCTCACCTATAGACCAATATCACTGTTCTCATCTATAGACCGATATCACTGTTCTCACCTGTAGACCGATATCACTGTTCTCACCTATAGACTGATATCACTATTCTCACCTGTAGACCGATATCACTGTTCTCACCTATAGACCGATATCAATGTTCTCACCTATAGACCGATATCACTGTTCTCACCTATAGACTGATATCACTATTCTCACCTGTAGACCGATATCACTGTTCTCGCCTATAGACCGATATCACTACTCTCACCTGTAGACCGATATCACTGTTCTCACCTTAAGAACCGATATCACTGTTCTCACCTATAGACCGATATCACTATTCTCACCTATAGACCGATATCACTGTTCTCACCTATAGACCGATATCACTGTTCTCACCTTAAGAACCGATATCACTGTTCTCACCTTAAGAACCGATATCACTGTTCTCACCTATAGACCGATATCACTGTTCTCACCCATAGACCGATATCACTGTTCTCACCTGTACACTGATATCACTGTTCTCACCCATAGACCGATATCACTATTCTCACCCATAGAACGATATCACTGTTCTCACCTATAGACTGATATCACTGTTCTCACCTGTAGACCGATATCACTATTCTCACCCATAGACCGATATCACTGTTCTCACCTGTACACTGATATCACTGTTCTCACCTGTAGACTGATATCACTGTTCTCACCTATAGACCGATATCACTATTCTCACCTATAGACCAATATCACTATTCTCACCTATAGACCGATATCACTATTCTCACCTATAGACCAATATCACTATTCTCACCTATAGACCGATATCCCTGTTCTCACCCATAGACCGATATCACTATTCTCACCTATAGACCGATATCACTGTTCTCACCTGTAGACCAATATCACTGTTCTCACCTATAGACCGATATCACTGTTCTCACCTATAGCCAGATATCACTGTTCTCACCCATAGACCGATATCACTGTTCTCACCTATAGACCGATATCATAGACCGATATCACTGTTCTCACCTATAGACCGATATCACTGTTCTCGCCTATAGACCAATATCACTGTTCTCACCTATAGACAGATATCACTGTTCTCACCTATAGACAGATATCACTGTTCTCACCTATAGACAGATATCACTGTTCTCACCTATAGACCGATATCACTGTTCTCACCCATAGACCAATATCACTGTTCTCACCTATAGACCGATATCACTGTTCTCACCTATAGACCGATATCACTGTTCTCACCTGTAGACCGATATCACTGTTCTCACCTATAGACTGATATCACTGTTCTCACCTATAGACCGATATCACTATTCTCACCTATAGACCGATATCACTGTTCTCACCTATAGACCGATATCACTGTTCTCACCTATAGACCGATACCACTGTTCTCACCCATAGACCAATATCACTGTTCTCACCTATAGACAGATATCACTGTTCTCACCTATAGACAGATGTCACTGTTCTCACCTATAGACCGATATCACTGTTCTCACCCATAGACCAATATCACTGTTCTCACCTATAGACCGATATCACTGTTCTCACCTATAGACCGATATCACTGTTCTCACCTGTAGACCGATATCACTGTTCTCACCTATAGACTGATATCACTGTTCTCACCTATAGACCGATATCACTATTCTCACCTATAGACCGATATCACTGTTCTCACCTATAGACCGATATCACTGTTCTCACCTGTAGATCGATATCACCGTTCTCACTTATAGACCGATATCACTATTCTCACCCATAGACCGATATCACTACTCTCACCTATAGACCGATATCACTGTTCTCACCTATAGACCGATATCACTGTTCTCACCTATAGACCGATATCACTGTTCTCACTTATAGACCGATATCACTATTCTCACCCATAGACCGATATCACTACTCTCACCTATAGACCGATATCACTGTTCTCACCTATAGACCGATATCACTGTTCTCACCCATAGACCAATATCACTGTTCTCACCTATAGACAGATATCACTGTTCTCACCTATAGACCGATATCACTGTTCTCACCCATAGACCAATATCACTGTTCTCACCTATAGACCGATATCACTGTTCTCACCTATAGACCGATATAATTGTTCTCACTTGTAGACCGATGTCACTGTTCTCACCTATAGACTGATATCACTGTTCTCACCTATAGACCGATATCACTACTCTCACCTATAGACTGATATCACTGTTCTGATCTATAGACCGATATCACTGTTCTCACCTATAGACCGATATCACTGTTCTCACCCATAGACCAATATCACTGTTCTCACCTATAGACCGATATCACTGTTCTCACCTATAGACCGATATCACTGTTCTCACCTGTAGACCGATATCACTGTTCTCACCTATAGACTGATATCACTGTTCTCACCTATAGACCGATATCACTATTCTCACCTATAGACCGATATCACTGTTCTCACCTATAGACCGATATCACTGTTCTCACCTGTAGATCGATATCACTGTTCTCACTTATAGACCGATATCACTATTCTCACCCATAGACCGATATCACTACTCTCACCTATAGACCGATATCACTGTTCTCACCTATAGACCGATATCACTGTTCTCACCTATAGACCGATATCACTGTTCTCACTTATAGACCGATATTACTATTCTCACCCATAGACCGATATCACTACTCTCACCTATAGACCGATATCACTGTTCTCACCTATAGACCGATATCACTGTTCTCACCCATAGACCAATATCACTGTTCTCACCTATAGACAGATATCACTGTTCTCACCTATAGACAGATATCACTGTTCTCACCTATAGACCGATATCACTGTTCTCACCCATAGACCAATATCACTGTTCTCACCTATAGACCGATATCACTGTTCTCACCTATAGACCGATATCATTGTTCTCACTTGTAGACCGATGTCACTGTTCTCACCTATAGACTGATATCACTGTTCTCACCTATAGACCGATATCACTGTTCTCACCTATAGACAGATATCACTGTTCTCACCTATAGACCGATATCACTGTTCTCACCCATAGACCAATATCACTGTTCTCACCTATAGACAGATATCACTGTTCTCACCTATAGACAGATATCACTGTTCTCACCTATAGACCGATATCACTGTTCTCACCCATAGACCAATATCACTGTTCTCACCTATAGACCGATATCACTGTTCTCACCTATAGACCGATATCATTGTTCTCACTTGTAGACTGATGTCACTGTTCTCACCTATAGACTGATATCACTGTTCTCACCTATAGACCGATATCACTACTCTCACCTATAGACTGATATCACTGTTCTGATCTATAGACCGATATCACTGTTCTCACCTATAGACCGATATCACTGTTCTCACCTATAGACCGATATCACTGTTCTCACCTATAGACCGGTATCACTTGTCGTCTTTATCATTTATGATGGTTTTATCCATAATTTCTCCATAAAATATGTTGGCTGTCTGTGATTTTTGAATAAGTTATGCAGAAAAATAGAATATGAGGTTGGTAACACTGCTCCACTCACATCTAGAGCTGCAATATAAGATATAACACAAGATCAATGCAGGGTAAAGCAAAGGGTTAACGACAGGTAGAGTCGCTCTGTAAAATGTTGTTGTAGTGGAGACACGAGGAACGCCGGCCGTAACCAGAGCAGCAGCAGGTGCCCCGCGCTTTACGCCATTATTAGCGATGATCCTGTGGGGGAAGGGATCAGTGTATGGGCCCCAGTGACTAGGGAAGACCAAAGGGCCCTCAAAGCAGATAAGCAGTGACATAAAATCAGGCTCCAGCGACAAATCTCATTAATAAATGATCACATCGATCCTACAATCATTGTATGCAGCCGTGTGTGTCGGCACGCGACGTCATGTCATATTTTACTAGGCTGCTCCCTGTGTGTATAGAATTGTGTCCTGGCCCTTTAAAATGTACTCCTGAGTGTGCAGAAAGTGCTGTAGGACCTGCATTTAAGGATCCATTCAGACGTTGCGGTGGAGGTGCGGTCCAAACGTCATCCAAAAACCGCATGCGTTTTTACCGCGATTTAATGCGTTTGCCTTTTTTACTGCAACCACATGTAAAAACGTACCAAATCGCAGTAAAAACGCATGCAATTGTTCGAAGCGGTTTTTCAATGCACTTATAACCGCATCACAACTTCTGAATGAACCCTTATAACCCGCACATTTATCTCATATGTTCTCCTTCTGACTTTCTGGTGGCACAATGTGTCATCTCGCTGCTGACCTCTCGTATGGACGTGCAGGTGTAAATGTACAGAGACCCCAGAACCACGGGGCCGGGGGCAGAGTATATTAGTCATACAGAGAGAAGGAAGAGTCAGCGGATCCCCTTCATTTTTGCGGGATTGTCTAGACTGGATACAATTGGAACAAACCCTCAGCTGCGAGAGGTATTGGGTCTGTATAGGTTTTCAGCCCCTAAATATAAACAATAATTCACAAAAGATGAAAATGAAACTTGCGTCACTCACCCGCTTAGTAGTTTTATTGTCGGGAACGTGATGTTCATCAGATGGGAACCCAGATCTCCAACCGATGGACGTACTGCGTTTCTTGACGTTTCCTCGGGGTCTTCTGGGGGGCTGCCATCTCGGTTCCAATCTCTTCATGAACAAAAACGGGTAAACAGGTGAGCGCCACGAGTTAAATACCTTCTTTCAGAATATACGGACAAGCAAAACACGTATGAAGCACGGCGCGCCGACCACGTTCCTCTACCGGTACTTGAGGGGGGGTTCACAAATTGCGGATTTGCTGCAGATTTTCAGTGTGGAGTCCGTGCTAATAATCTGCAGCAATTTACAGATTCAAAACCCCCTCCACATGTAACGGAAAACTCAGCACGTAACCGAGGGCAATCGCCAGATGTTCTGATCCGCAGCACGTCAATTCTGTCGCAAATTTTCATTGCGGATTTCACCCTTTGAAATGTTTCGGGTAAAATCTTGACTCGTAATCTATGAAACACATGCAGATTTTGTCGCAGATTTTTTTGTGAAATCCACAATGGAAAAAGCTTACAGCATGTTGCCTGAAGGTTCCAATTCACTGAGAGCAAGCAGAGATCTGGAAAATGGCGACTAATTGAAACTAAAGTCTACTAGAAAGTTGCAGAACTTTTCATTATATTAGGATTAAACTTTATTTACATGAAAGCAGAAAATTCCTTTAACAAAGAACTAAAAACCTCTAGGAGTAGACGAGACGCGCTAGGCCTCATGCACACGACCGTAGTGGTGTGAACAGCCCGTGATTGGCGGCTCGGATGGTCTTTGTGTGTCACCGGCGGCCACACGCAAATCACAGGCCGTGCACATTGCTGTGTACATTCATTTCAACGAGACTGGAACGCAAAATGCGGCCGTAATAAGACGTGTCCGTTCTTTTTGAGGTTCGGGCTCTCGGGCAATGCACAGGAAACCACGGTCGTGTGCATGGGCCCATAGAAATGAATGGGACCACAATTAATTCACCCGCAAATTTGCAGGGGGAATTGCGGCCGCAAATATACGTTCCTGTGAATGGGGCCTTAGTCCTCCTGCACACGCTGCAGATTTTGTTTCCGAAATCCATTCACAAAAGAAACAACCGCGTTCAGATGAATAGAACAGAGTGTGACTGCACCGAGTGAACTGACGGGGGGATGAGGTGAGGGGCGTCCTCTGCTCTCTTCCGGACCCCTGTAACACATTGCAGCGTCTCTCGGTCCTGACATCGCTGCCTGCACCTGTAATCCCCTCTGGACTGGCGGAGCTTGTGCTGCTTCACTTCATGTGGTTGGGGTCAATGATGCACCTCACACGGCAGTTAGTAAGGAGAGAAGACGTCCCTCTCACACAGGGAGCTGCTCCATCCATGACAGCGCAGGCTGAGTGGGGTAGTAGTAGTCTAGAGCAGCTGAGCGGGGTAGTAGTCTAGAGCAGCTGGGCGGGGTAGTAGTCTAGAGCAGCTGAGCGGGGTAGTAGTCTAGAGCAGCTGGGCGGGGTAGTAGTCTAGAGTTGCAGAGCTTGGTAGTAGTCTAGAGCAGCTGAGCAGGGTAGTAGTCTAGAGCAGCTGGGCGGGGTAGTAGTCTAGAGCAGCCGAGCGGGGTAGTAGTCTAGAGCAACTGAGCGGGGTAGTAGTCTAGAGCAGCTGGGCGGGGTAGTAGTCTAGAGCAGCTGAGTGGGGTAGTAGTCTAGAGCAGCTGGGCGGGGTAGTAGTCTAGAGCAGCCAAGCGGGGTAGTAGTCTAGAGCAACTGAGCGGGGTAGTAGTCTAGAGCAGCTGGGCGGGGTAGTAGTCTAGAGCAGCTGAGTGGGGTAGTAGTCTAGAGCAGCTGGGCGGGGTAGTAGTCTAGAGTAGCAGAGCGGGGTAGTAGTCTAGAGCAGCTCAGCGGGGTAGTAGTCTGGAGCAGCTGGGTGGGGTAGTAGTCTAGAGCAGCTGAGTGGGGTAGTAGTCTAGAGCAGCTGAGTGGGGTAGTAGTCTAGAGCAGCCGGGTGGGGTAGTAGTCTAGAGCAGCTGAGTGGGGTAGTAGTCTAGAGCATCTGAGTGGGGTAGTAGTCTAGAGCAGCCGGGTGGGGTAGTAGTCTAGAGCAGCCGAGCGGGGTAGTAGTCTAGAGCAGCTGGGCAGGGTAGTAGTCTAGAGCAACTGAGTGGGGTAGTAGTCTAGAGCAGCTCAGTGGGGTAGTAGTCTAGAGCAGCTGAGCGGGGTAGTAGTCTAGAGCAGCTGGGCGGGGTAGTAGTCTAGAGCAGCAGAGCGGGGTAGTAGTCCAGAGCAGCTGAGCTGGGTAGTAGTCTAGAGCAGCTGGGTGGGGTAGTAGTCGAGAGCAGCCGAGCGGGGTAGTAGTCTAGAGCAGCTGAGTGGGGTAGTAGTCTAGAGCAGCTGAGTGGGGTAGTAGTCTAGAGCAGCTGAGTGGGGTAGTAGTCTAGAGCAGCTGGGCAGGGTAGTAGTCTAGAGCAGCTGAGTGGGGTAGTAGTCTAGAGCAGCTGAGCGGGGTAGTAGTCTAGAGCAGCTGGGCGGGGTAATAGTCTAGAGCAGCAGAGCGGGGTAGTAGTCTAGAGCAGCTGAGCGGGGTAGTAGTCTAGAGCAGCTGGGCGGGGTAGTAGTCTAGAGCAGCTGAGTGGGGTAGTAGTCTAGAGCAGCAGAGTGGGGTAGTAGTCTAGAGCAGCTGAGCGGGGTAGTAGTCTAGAGCAGCTGGGCGGGGTAGTAGTCTAGAGCAGCTGGGTGGGGTAGTAGTCTAGAGCAGCTGGGTGGGGTAGTAGTCTAGAGCAGCTGGGCGGGGTAGTAGTCCATATTCACTCCAGCAGTACCACGCTACTCTTATACAATTAAGTAAATGATACGCTGAAATACATGGAACATTTTGCTCCTGGTCCCTGCGGTTACACGGCGGTGAGTCCGCTGGGTGTGATTATACATATAGATTATAGTTATAATCAGCAATGCTCGGGGGCGGAGCTGTGACAACCTGCCGCACCATTTCATCCTATACAGCGGTTGTCACCATTAATACATGAAATGTCTGTGTACAGAAGCTCCATGTGTTGTGGGTTGTACATGATTTTGGGATCCCGGGCTTTTCGGCCTGTTATATCTCATTTACAGCCGTTACTGGGGGGACAAGTACTTGGTGGACGTGTTTATTGCCCCTGAGCGTTGCCCGGGGGCCCCTGGCCGAGCGTTATCACCATTAAAGCCCCGTGTAAAAAAGATTTGTCATCGCAGATCACTCCACAAAATTGGCTTCCAAAAGTTTCCTTTAATCCCATAACAAAGCCCCCAGTGAGGAGCTCGGCCGTCCTTTATGGCGTCCCACCCCCTACCTGTGCGGCTATAGTTTCAGAGTCAGGCGGTTCCCAGACACAGAGGTCCGGCCGCCCCAGAAGGCTCCTTTATTTCCAGGTCCCCCCTCCCTCTTCCTATTGCAGCTCTGTGGGAAATGTATAGAAAGGCCGGTGGGTGGCGAGGTGGTCAAAGATGGGGCTTAACTCCATCACTGCTGGACGAATGTGCAAAAGTCCCAAAAAATGGAGACGTCCTGTTGAACAATAACCGGGATAAAGGATCAGAGCGGCAGCGATCAGCGGAGGACACGGGACAGGCTCTGTATATTGCGGAGCTCCATGTCATATAGGGCTCCAGAGACTGTCCCTGCTGCACACAATCCCCCTCCTCCAGTAGATTAGTCATATCATTAATGCCACGTTTCTATATTCCACGGGTTTTGTGGGACGTCCATTAAAAAGTGGATTTTTCAACCAATATCCGGGAGTAGATTGATTTCTTCCTGCGTCTTCCTCCTCGCAGATCTTATATACCGGACTGGTGGTATACGAGGCCTGGCGGCTATTATATGTCACCCCCTGCAGAGTCCGAGCCTCACGGGGTCCAGGTATAGATGTGTCTGATATAAGACGCCCCCACTTCTGCCTTCCTCATGTGTCGCCCCTTCTCATCACACCTCTTACTATTTGGAGATTACATTTATTATTGGTTCAGAATAAAGTTGTGGTCGATGTCCTTTGTCCAGTGAAGTCCTGCAATATCTGCCGCCCTGTGTTCTGGGGGATTTACTGACAAACATTAAACCAGAAGGGATAGCGAGGAGTTCAGAGCTGCCAGCAGACTTGTGGATGCAGCTCTGGATGTAAGTGGAGTATTAGACATAACTCACGATCACTGCAAGATAAATGGAGCAAATGATTTACAAAGTTCCTGAGCATTTCTGGAGATAATATCTAGATATAAACTCTACAATGTGGTAGAAGTGCCCCCCCCCATCTCATTATATAGCAGAGCCCCCCTCCTCATTATATAGCAGAGCACGCCCCCCCCCTCATTATATAGCAGAGCCCCCCCTCCTCATTATATAGCAGAGCCCCCCCTCCTCATTATATAGCAGAGCCCCCTTCTCATTATATAGCAGAGCCCCCCTCCTCATTATATAGCAGAGCCCCCTCCTCATTATATAGCAGAGCCGTGCATGTGGTGGCGGCCGTCCTCTGTATTATGACGTCTTGTTTACTACTGATATTAAATAACTTCATGTCCCATTCCAGCTTCACCTCCTGACACTGATGTCTGTGGCTGCTCGGATCTACCGGCACCCCAGCCTGAAGAACTCCGTCAACCTGGTGGTGGTGAAGGTGCTGATAGTTGAAGATGAAGACTCGGGCCCGGAGGTGTCAGACAATGGAGGCCTCATTCTACGCAACTTCTGCAATTGGCAGCAAAGTTACAACCCGACCAGCGACCGTCACCCGGAGCACTACGACACGGCGATCCTCCTCACCCGGCAGGTCTGACCCCTTCTAATGTCTGGGCTACCCATAAATATCTGCTACTGCTATTCCTGGCGCGGCTGCTACAGTCTGGTCACATCTCCGCAGAGCCCCAACTGCTGCTCCTTAAGGCCGCGATCACACACAAAGTTTGATGCAGATTTTTTTTATCCAAAGCCAGAAGTGAATCCAAAAGGTATAAAGAAAAGACTGATGCGTCTCCTTTCTGTTGTGTTCAATCCTGCTCAAAAAACTGCATCAAAACTGTGTGTGATCGTGGCCTTAAAGGAGAAACGGCCTCTCAAATAGAATCTTTCCACCGTGCAACGTGTGCGCAGCTTTCTGCTAAATCTGGGCCCGTCCTCTCAGGAACCCCCAGATGAGAAACGCTGCGCCGCCAGAGATGTATTCACTGTAGAGCGTCAGCTCACCTGCCACATAGACGGGGCAGGACTCATGGATTCAGCCTCCGACATATCTTATACATTGATGATTGTCATGAGCGTCCGAGATGTCCCCTAAATCATTCCCATAGAAACCATAAAGCCAGAGATCCCTCCATCAAGAGTGTGGAGCCGCTGATTCCACCGCAGACTGTAGGTTACCCTTCACACCGCATAGTGCAGGCCACATCTGCATAGATTGTCAGCTCCATAGAATGCTCAGTAATCCTGTAAATCCGTGTTTTACTGATCCCGAGTCACATGATGTGTTATGCTCCTGTTACCTCCAGAGCTGCATTCACAATTTTGATGTTCGCTCTCAGGTTGCGGAACCTCTCAGCGCTGCTTCCTGTAGGGCCGTTCTCTGTACAGAACATACACGTCTATGGTGCGCTGCGGCAGGTGAAGAGGACGCACGGCGCCGCGGAGTACAATGATCATAGATTCTCACTTAACGTGTCGAGGTGTTTGTGTCTGTACAGCGATGGCGGAGCAGCCAGCAGCATTGTGAATGCCGATTTGGATGTGAATATCAGCAGCATTATGAATGCAGCTCTAGATGTGTCTGGAGTATAAGAAAGGATGTAACTTAAGATTTGTGGAAGATAAATAAAGCAGAATATGGGCACATTTCTCAGTATTAGGGCTTCCCCACCCTCCGGTGCGTGCGTTAGACGTATCTATAGCCGCCATTCACCCGGCTGAGGTCAGAAGAGTCTTTTTTGGCCTCCGTCGGGCTGGAATATGTCGCTAAAACTTTTTTCTGCTTTATGGAATAGCGCAGCAGAATACGATATTCCAAAGGCATCCAGTAAAAACCGTATACCGCACGGCCAGGGGTTAATATAAGGAGCGGCAGGCTCCGGCTTTAGGTCACCCGCATCCTGCTGCAACGATCCGTTATCCGGAGACGATGGATCTCATATCGGAGGATTATTCTGTCATATTTGCAGTCTGGAAGGAGAAGAGCAGAAATAGACGGACCCATGAACTTGTGACCATCACCCCACACCCCCGGGTCATGTCTCTGTGATCACCCCACACCCCCGGGTCATGTCCCTGTGATCACCCCACACCCCCGGGTCATGTCTCTGTGATCACCCCACACCCCTGGGTCATGTCCCTGTGATCACCCCACACCCCCGGGTCATGTCCCTGTGATCACCCCACACCCCCGGGTCATGTCTCTGTGATCACCCCACACCCCTGGGTCATGTCCCTGTGATCACCCCACACCCCCGGGTCATGTCTCTGTGATCACCCCACACCCCCGGGTCATGTCCCTGTGATCACCCCACACCCCCGGGTCATGTCTCTGTGATCACCCCACACCCCCGGGTCATGTCCCTGTGATCACCCCACACCCCCGGGTCATGTCCCTGTGATCACCCCACACCCCCGGGTCATGTCTCTGTGATCACCCCACACCCCTGGGTCATGTCCCTGTGATCACCCCACACCCCCGGGTCATGTCTCTGTGATCACCCCACACCCCCGGGTCATGTCCCTGTGATCACCCCACACCCCCGGGTCATGTCTCTGTGATCACCCCACACCCCCGGGTCATGTCCCTGTGATCACCCCACACCCCCGGGTCATGTCTCTGTGATCACCCCACACCCCCGGGTCATGTCTCTGTGATCACCCCACACCCCCGGGTCATGTCCCTGTGATCACCCCACACCCCCGGGTCATGTCTCTGTGATCACCCCACACCCCCGGGTCATGTCTCTGTGATCACCCCACACCCCCGGGTCATGTTCCTGTGATCAGCTCTCCGGCTCGTTGGCGCTGACTGTTGTGTTTTTATGTGGCAGGATTTTTGTGGACACGACAGCTGCGATACACTGGGGGTGGCTGATATCGGAACCGTGTGCGAGCCAAGAAAGAGCTGCTCAGTGATTGAAGACGATGGACTGCAGGCCGGTTACACACTCGCACATGAACTAGGTATATCCGAAACTAGATAGATAGATAGATAGAGAGAGAGAGAGAGAGATAGAGAGAGAGAGAGAGAGAGAGAGAGAGATAGATAGATAGATAGATAGATAGATAGATAGATAGATAGATAGATAGATAGATAGATAGATAGATAGATAGATATGAGATAGATAGATAGATAGATAGATATATATGAGATAGATAGATAGATAGATATGAGATAGATAGATAGATAGATAGATAGATAGATAGATAGATAGATAGATAGATAGATAGATAGATAGATAGATAGATAGATATGAGATAGATAGTGTAAAGGATCTGCCAGGCACAGCTTCTGTATCCACGCCCATAGGTAATCAGTCTGCACCTGCTTCTATGTCTGTGAGACTGACTCCATCTTCCACCACTCAGGATGGCAGGCTTAGGAGTGGGAGAGCCTATCACAGCCTGGCCAGACGGAGTTAGCTCCCGCCCTCTGTCTATTTATACCTGCCTTTCCTGTTCCTCCTTTGCTTGTGATTCTTCTCTGTTGGTTTCCTGGCCCTGCTGCAGCTTCTTGTACTACTGATCCTCTGCTTGTGATTGACCTTGGCTTTACTGACCACTCTTCTGCTCTGCGTTTTTGTACCTCGCTGATCTCCTGGTTTGACTCGGCTCGTTCACCTTGCTTGTTGCTCACGGTGTCCCCGTGGGCAACTTTCCCATTTCCCTGACTTCTTGTACCCTTGTCTGTTTGTCTGTCGTGCACCTATTGAGTGTAGGGACCGCTGCCCAGTTGTACCCCGTCGCCTAGGGCGGGTCGTTGCAAGTAGGCAGGGACTGAGTGGCGGGTAGATTAGGGCTCACTTGTCTGTTTCCCTATCCCTGTCATTACATAATCACAAGCCTATATACCTAGTCTACCCTGGTCCCTCACACCACTATGGACCCCCTTGAGACCCTGGCTCAGCAAATGCAGGGCCTCTCCCTACAGGTCCAGGCCCTGGCTCAGAGGGACAACCAGCCTGATGCTACCCTGGTAGTGCCCCTCACCTCACCTCTTGAACCCCACCTCAAGTTGCCTGACCGGTTCTCAGGGGACCGGAAGACTTTTTTCTCCTTTCGGGAGAGTTGTAGGCTCTATTTTCGCTTAAAGCCCCACTCCTCAGGTTCTGAGAGCCAGCGGGTGGGTATAATTATGTCCCGGCTCCAGGACGGGCCCCAAGAATGGGCCTTCTCCTTGGCTCCTGACGCCCCTGAACTTTCCTCCGTTGATCTTTTCTTTTCTGCTCTCGGACTCATTTATGACGAGACTGACAGGACTGCCTTTGCCGAGAGTCAGCTGGTGACCTTACGTCAGGGTAAGAGACCTGTTGAGGAGTATTGCTCTGACTTTAGGAAGTGGTGCGTAGCTTCTCGGTGGAATGACCCTGCCTTAAGGTGCCAGTTTAGGTTGGGTCTGTCGAACGCCCTGAAAGACCTGCTAGTTAGCTATCCCTCTTCTGACTCCCTAGATCAGGTTATAGCTTTAGCGGTACGACTTGACCGACGTCTCAGGGAACGACAACTTGAACGTGTTTGTGTTTTCCCCTCTGACTCCCCCATGATGCCTCCCGAGGTTTCGTTGCTTCATTTTTCCACGGAAGACTCGGAGGTATCTATGCAACTCGGGGCCTCCGTGTCCCCCCAACAACGTAGAGAGTTCCGCAGGAAGAATGGTCTCTGCTTCTACTGTGGGGATGACAAGCATCAAGTGAACAACTGTCCTAGGCGTAAGAATAAGCAGCCGGAAGAACTTCCGCGCCTAAGTGATCATCGGGGAGATCACTTGGGCGCACAGGTATTTCCCATAAAGATGAAACCTAATAAAATCTTGCTTCCCTTTCAGGTCTCTTTTGGTGGTAGGTCTGCTACCGGCAGTGCCTTCGTGGATTCAGGGTCTTCTGCTAATATCATGTCTGTGGAATTTGCTATGTCCCTTGCTATGCCTTTGATTGATTTGCCTAAACCTGTCCCGGTAGTGGGTATCGACTCCACTCCTCTTGCTAATGGTTATTTTACACAGCATACCCCTGTTTTTGAACTCCTTGTTGGCTCCATGCATTTGGAGCAATGCTCTGTACTGGTGATGCAGGGATTATCGTCCGATTTGGTTTTAGGCCTTCCCTGGTTGCAGTTGCATAATCCCACGTTTGACTGGAATTCTGGGGAGCTTACCAAATGGGGTAATGAATGCTTGACGTCATGTTTTTCTGTTAATTCTATTTCTCCCCCTGAGGAGGTGAACACGCTACCTGAGTTTGTTCAGGACTTTGCCGATGTTTTCTCTAAGAAGGCCTCCGAAGTGTTACCTCCTCATAGAGAATACGATTGCGCTATCGAATTGGTACCAGGAGCTACCTAAGGGTAGGATATTTTATCTCTCTTGTCCCGAACGTGAAGCCATGAGAGAGTATATCCAGGAATGCGTGGCCAAGGGTTACATTCGCCCCTCTACTTCTCCGATAGGTGCTGGCTTCTTCTTCGTAGGGAAGAAGGATGGTGGTCTTAGGCCATGCATTGACTACCGTAACTTGAATAAGGTCACTGTAAGGAACCAGTATCCCCTTCCTTTGATTCCTGATCTCTTTAATCAGGTTCAGGGGGCCCAATGGTTCTCTAAGTTTGATCTACGGGGGGCGTATAACCTTATCCGCATCAAAAAGAGGGGGATGAGTGGAAGACTGCGTTTAACACGCCCGAAGGTCATTTCGAATACCTCGTCATGCCCTTTGGGTTGTATAATGCTCCCGCGGTCTTCCAGAATTTCATAAATGAGGTTTTAAGAGACTACCTGGGGGTATTTCTTCTAGTGTACCTTGATGACATACTTGTGTTTTCCAAGGACTGGTCCTCCCACATTGAGCATGTCAGGAAAGTGCTCCAGGCCCTTCGGGAAAACAAACTGTTTGCTAAGACCGAAAAATGGGTGTTTGGGGTGCAGGAGATACCGTTTTTAGGTAAAATCTTCACTCCTCATGAATTCCGCATTGACCCCGCCAAGGTCCAGGCTGTGGCGGAATGGGTCCAACCTGCCTCCCTGAAGGCGTTACAGTGCTTCCTGGGGTTCGCTAATTATTACAGGAGATTAATTGCTAACTTCTCGGTCATCGCTAAGCCTCTTACGTATCTCACTCGCAAAGGTGCTGATCTCCTCCACTGGCCTCCTGAGGCTGTCCAGGCTTTTGAGGTCCTTAAGAAGTGCTTTATCTCGGTCCCAGTGCTGGTTCAGCCCAACCAAATGGAGCCATTTATCGTGGAGGTTGACGCGTCCGAGGTGGGACTGGGGGCTGTCTTGTCCCAGGGTACCAGGTCCCTCACCCATCTCCGTCCCTGTGCCTACTTCTCCAGGAAGTTTTCGCCCACTGAGAGTAACTATGATATTGGCAACCACGAACTCTTAGCCATTAAATGGACATTTGAAGAGTGGCGCCACTTCCTGGAGGGGGCTAGGCACCAGGTAACGGTCCTTACCGACCACAAGAATCTGGTTTTCCTAGAATCTGCCCGGAGGCTAAACCCGAGACAAGCTCGATGGGCGTTATTTTTTACCAGATTCAACTTTTTGGTCACGTATAGGGCTGGGTCTAAAAATATTAAGGCTGATGCACTGTCGCGTAGCTTCATGGCCAGCCCTCCTTCGGAGGAAGATCCTGCTTGTGTTTTGCCTCCAGGTATAATCATTTCCTCTATTGATTCTGATTTAGTCTCTGAAATTGCGGCTGATTAAGGTTCAGCTCCCGGGAACCTTCCTGAGAACAATCTGTTTGTTCCCCTGCAATTCCGGCTAAGGGTACTTAGGGAAAATCATGACTCTGCACTATCTGGTCATCCAGTCATCCTGGGTACCAAACACCTCATTGCCAGAAACTATTGGTGGCCTGGGTTGCTCAAAGACGTTAAAGCCTACGTCGCCGCTTGTGAAGTTTGTGCTAGGTCCAAGACTCCCAGGTCCCGACCAGCGGGCTTACTATGTTCTTTGCCCGTTCCCCAGAGACCTTGGACCCATATCTCCATGGATTTCATCACCGATTTGCCTCCATCTCAAGGCAAGTCGGTGGTGTGGGTTGTAGTAGACCGCTTCAGTAAGATGTGCCACTTTGTGCCCCTCAAGAAACTACCCAATGCTAAGACGTTAGCTACCTTGTTTGTCAAACACATCCTGCGTCTCCATGGGGTCCCTGTCAATATTGTTTCTGACAGAGGGGTACAATTTGTTTCATTGTTTTGGAGAGCCTTCTGTAAAAAGTTGGAGATTGATCTGTCCTTCTCCTCGGCCTTCCATCCTGAAACTAATGGCCAAACTGAGAGGACTAATCAGTCTCTAGAACAATATTTAAGGTGTTTTATCTCTGACTGTCAATATGATTGGGTCTCATTCATTCCCCTCGCTGAATTTTCCCTTAATAACCGGGTCAGTAACTCGTCAGGGGTCTCCCCCTTTTTCTGTAATTTTGGGTTTAATCCACGGTTCTCCTCCGTTTCACCTGGTAGTTCCAACAATCCCGAGGTAGATGTCGTTCATCGGGAACTGTGCAAAGTCTGGGCCCAGGTTCAGAAGAACCTAGAGGCGTCCCAGAGCGTACAAAAAACTCAGGCAGATAGAAGACGTTCTGCTAACCCCTTGTTTGTGGCCGGGGATCTGGTGTGGCTATCGTCAAAAAATTTGCGCCTTAAAGTCCCATCCAAGAAGTTTGCTCCCCGGTTTATAGGGCCATACAAGGTCATTGAAGTCCTTAACTCTGTCTCCTTCCGACTGGAGTTGCCCCCGTCTTTTCGAGTACATGACGTGTTTCATGCCTCCCTCCTTAAACGCTGCTCCCCGTCCTTGGCTCCCTCAAGGAAACCTCCGGTCCCTGTTCTCACCCCTGAGGGGGTAGAATTCGAGGTGGCCAAGATTGTGGACAGCAGGATGGTCCAATGCTCCCTCCAGTACCTGGTCCATTGGAGAGGATACGGGCCTGAGGAGAGGACTTGGGTACCCGCCCGGGATGTTCACGCTGGGGTATTGCTCAGGAGGTTCCACCTTCGTTTCCCCAATAAACCAGGTCCACCTAGAAAGGGTCCAGTGGCCCCTCATAAAAGGGGGGGGTACTGTAAAGGATCTGCCAGACACAACTTCTGTGTCGACGCCCATAGGTAATCAGTCTGCACCTGCTTCTATGTCTGTGAGACTGACTCCATCTTCCACCACTCAGGATGGCAGGCTTAGGAGTGGGAGAGCCTATCACAGCCTGGCCAGACGGAGCTGTCTATTTATACCTGCCTTTCCTGTTCCTCCTTGCTTGTGATTCTTCTCTGTTGGTTTCCTGGCCCTGCTGCAGCTTCTTGAACTACTGATCCTCTGCTTGTGATTGACCTTGGCTTTACTGACCACTCTTCTGCTCTGCGTTTTTGTACCTCGCTCATCTCCTGGTTTGACTCGGCTCGTTCACCTCGCTTGTTGCTCACGGTGTCCCCGTGGGCAACTTCCCCATTTCCCTGGCGTCTTGTACCCTTGTCTGTTTGTCTGTCGTGCACCTATTGATTGTAGGGACCGTCGCCCAGTTGTACCCCATCGCCTAGGGCGGGTCTTTGCAAGTAGGCAGGGACTGAGTGGCGGGTAGATTAGGGCTCACTTGTCTGTCTCCCTACCCCGAAATTACAGATAGATAGATAGATAGATAGATAGATATGAGATAGATAGATAGATAGATAGATAGATATGAGATAGATAGATAGATAGATAGATTAGATTAGATAGATAGATAGATAGATAGATAGATAGATAGATAGATAGATAGATAGATAGATAGATAGATAGATAGATAGATATATTAGATTAGATAGATAGATAGATAGATAGATAGATAGATAGATAGATAGTTTCTTGCTCCGGTAATGAGGCGTCTCCTGCTTTTCCTCAGCTCATGTCCTCAGTATTCCGCATGACAACTCCAATAACTGCAGGAAAGTGTTTGGGGATCTGGATCTTCACCACTTGATGGCTCCTCTGTTCCTGCAGCTGAACCAGTCCATGCCGTGGTCCCCGTGCAGCGCCAGGCACCTGACAGAGTTCTTTGACAGCGGTCATGGTAAGGGCCTCAGTGATAATAAGTATGGACGCTCGCTCGTCGCTCCCACAGACACGAATGCCACTCAGGGTGTGTGAAAAGCTGGGTGACAACCCTTATTGGCAGTGTCATGGCGGCCATTACTAGTTGTCACTCAGCATCTATAGAAGATTTAAAGGCCGCCCCATAGGAGGTTTTCCCCTATGGGCCATGTGGTGATTTCTCAGTTGGGTGCTGCTTATCTCTAGGGGATCAGACGGGCTGTCAGGTAAGCAGTCGTCATAGACATCAGATTGGCAGCAGTTGGCGGCTCGGCCTATATAATGTATGGTGAGAGTTTCTGGATGAGGTGTGATTTATGAGGCGCTTCTCTTCTGGATGAGATGTGTGATTTATGAGACGCTTCTCTTCTGGATCAGATGTGTGATTTATGAGACGCTTCTCTTCTGGATCAGATGTGTGATTTATGAGACGCTTCTCTTCTGGATGAGATGTGTGATTTATGAGACGCTTCTCTTCTGGATGAGATGTGTGATTTATGAGACGCTTCTCTTCTGGATGAGATGTGTGATTTATGAGACGCTTCTCTCTGGATGAGATGTGTGATTTCTGAGACGCTTCTCTTCTGGATGAGATGTGATTTATGAGACGCTTCTCTTCTGGATGAGATGTGTGATTTATGAGACGCTTCTCTCTGGATGAGATGTGTGATTTATGAGGCGCTTCTCTTCTGGATGAGATGTGTGATTTATGAGGCGCTTCTCTTCTGGATGAGATGTGTCATTTATGAGACGCTTCTCTTCTGGATGAGATGTGTGATTTATGAGGTGCTTCTCTCTGGATGAGATGTGTGATTTATGAGGCGCTTCTCTCTGGATGAGATGTGTGATTTATGAGAAGCTTCTCTCTGGATGAGATGTGTGATTTATGAGGCGCTTCTCTTCTGGATGAGATGTGTGATTTATGAGGCGCTTCTCTTCTGGATCAGATGTGATTTATGAGACGCTTCTCTTCTGGATGAGATGTGTGATTTATGAGATGCTTCTCTCTGGATGAGATGTGTGATTTATGAGACGCTTCTCTCTGGATGAGATGTGTGATTTATGAGGCGCTTCTCTCTGGATGAGATGTGTGATTTATGAGGCGCTTCTCTCTGGATGAGATGTCTGATTTAGGAGGAGCTTCTCTTCTGGATGAGATGTGTGATTTATGAGAAGCTTCTCTTCTGGATGATATGTGTGATTTATGAGACGCTTCTCTTCTGGATGAGATGTGTGATTTATGAGACGCTTCTCTTCTGGATGAGATGTGTGATTTATGAGGCGTTTCTCTTCTGGATGATGTGTGATTTATGAGGCGCTTCTCTTCTGGATGAGATGTGTGATTTATGTGGCGCTTCTCTTCTGGATGAGATGTGTGATTTATGAGACGCTTCTCTTCTGGATCAGATGTGTGATTTAGGGGGCGCTTCTTTTCTGGATGAGATGTGTGATTTATGAGGCACTTCTCTTCTGGATGAGATGTGTGATTTAGGAGGCGCTTGCCTTCTGGATGAGATGTGTGATTTAGGAGGCGCTTGCCTTCTGGATGAGATGTGTGATTTATGAGGCGCTGCTCTTCTGAATGAGATGTGTGACTTATGAGGCGCTGCTCTTCTGGATGAGACGTGTGATTTATGAGGCGCTGCTCTTCTGGATGAGATGTGTGATTTATGAGGTGCTTCTCTTCTGGATCAGATGTGTAATTTAGGGGGCGCTTCTTTTCTGGATAAGATGTGTGATTTATGAGGCGCTTCTCTTCTGGATGAGATGTGTGATTTATGAGGCGCTTCTCTTCTGGATGAGACGTGTGATTTATGAGGCGCTTCTCTTCTGGATCAGATGTGTAATTTAGGGGGCGCTTCTTTTCTGGATGAGATGTGTGATTTATGAGGCGCTTCTCTTCTGGATGAGATGTGTGATTTATGAGGCGCTTCTCTTCTGGATGATGTGTGATTTCTGAGAAGCTTCTCTTCTGGATGAGATGTGTGATTTCTGAGACGCTTCTCTTCTAGATGAGATGTGTGATTTATGAGGTGCTTCTCTTCTGGATGAGATGTGTGATTTATGAGACACTTCTCTTCTGGATGAGATGTGTGATTTATGAGACGCTTCTCTTCTGGATGAGATGTGTGATTTATGAGACGCTTCTCTTCTGGATGAGATGTGTGATCTATGAGGAGCTTCTCTTCTGGATGAGATGTGATTTATGAGATGCTTCTCTTCTGGATGAGATGTGTGATTTATGAGCCACTTCTCTCTGGATGAGATGTGGGATCTATGAGGTGCTTCTCTTCTAGATGATGTGTGATTTATTAGACGCTTCTCTTCTGGATGAGATGTGTGATTTATGAGGCGCTTCTCTTCTGGATGAGATGTGATTTATGAGATGCTTCTCTTCTGGATGAGATGTGTGATTTATGAGCCACTTCTCTCTGGATGAGATGTGGGATCTATGAGGCGCTTCTCTTCTAGATGATGTGTGATTTATTAAACGCTTCTCTTCTGGATGAGATGTGTGATTTATGAGGCGCTTCTCTTCTGGATGAGATGTGATTTATGAGATGCTTCTCTTCTGGATGAGATGTGTGATTTATGAGCCACTTCTCTCTGGATGAGATGTGTGATTTATGGGGCGCTCCTCTCTGGATGAGATGTGTGATTTATGAGACGCTTCTCTTCTGGATGAGAAGTGTGATTTATGAGACGCTTCTCTTCTGGATGAGATGTGTGATTTATGAGCCACTTCTCTGTGGATGAGATGTGTGATTTATGAGGCGCTTCTCTTCTGGATGGGATGTGTGATTTATGAGGCGCTTCTCTCTGGATGAGATGTGTGATTTATGAGACGCTTCTCTTCTGGATGAGATGTGTGATTTATGAGACGCTTCTCTGTGGATGAGATGTGTGATTTATGAGGCGCTTCTCTTCTGGATGAGATGTGTGATTTAGGAGGCGCTTCTCTTCTGGATCAGATGTGTGATTTAGGGGGCGCTTCTTTTCTGGATGAGATGTGTGATTTATGAGGCACTTCTCATCTGGATGAGATGTGTGATTTATGAGACGCTTCTCTGTGGATGAGATGTGTGATTTATGAGGCGCTTTTCTTCTGGATGAGCTGTGTGATTTATGAGGCGCTTCTCTTCTGGAAGTGTGATTTCTGAGACACTTCTCTTCTAGATGAGATGTGTGATTTATGAGACTCTTCTCTTCTAGATGAGATGTGTGATTTATGAGATGCTTCTCTTCTGGATGAGATGTGTGATTTATGAGGCGCTTCACTTCTGGATGAGATGTGTGATTTATGAGACACTTCTCTTCTGGATGAGATGTGTGATTTATGAGGCGCTTCTCTTCTGGATGAGATGTGTGATTTATGAGGCGCTTCTCTTCTGGATGATGTGTGATTTCTGAGAAGCTTCTCTTCTGGATGAGATGTGTGATTTATGAGGCGCTTCTCTTCTGGATGAGATGTGTGATTTATGAGACACCTCTTCTGGATGAGATGTGTGATTTATGAGGCGCTTCTCTTCTGGATGATATGTGTGATTTATGAGGCGCTTCTCTTCTGGATGATGTGTGATTTCTGAGAAGCTTCTCTTCTGGATGAGATGTGTGATTTATGAGACGCTTCTCTTCTGGATGAGATGTGTGATTTATGAGACACTTCTCTTCTGGATGAGATGTGTGATTTATGAGACGCTTCTCTTCTGGATGAGATGTGTGATTTATGAGGCGCTTCTCTTCTGGATGAGATGTGTGATCTATGAGGAGCTTCTCTTCTAGATGATGTGTGATTTATTAGATGCTTCTCTTCTGGATGAGATGTGTGATTTATGAGGCGCTTCTCTTCTGGATGAGATGTGATTTATGAGACGCTTCTCTTCTGGATGAGATGTGTGATTTATGAGCCACTTCTCTCTGGATGAGATGTGTGATTTATGAGATGCTTCTCTTCTGGATGAGATGTGTGATTTATGAGGCGCTTCTCTCTGGATGAGATGTGTGATTTATGAGATGCTTCTCTTCTGGATGAGATGTGTGATTTATGAGACGCTTCTCTTCTGGATGAGATGTGTGATTTATGAGGCGCTTCTCTTCTGGATAACATGTGTGATTTATGAGACGCTTCTCTTCTGGATGAGATGTGTGATTTATGAGGCGCTTTTCTTCTGGATGAGATGTGTGATTTATGAGGCGCTTCTCTTCTGGATCAGATGTGTGATTTATGAGCCACTTCTCTCTGGATGGGATGTGTGATTTATGAGGCGCTTCTCTCTGGATGAGATGTGTGATTTATGAGCCACTTCTCTCTGGATGGGATGTGTGATTTATGAGGCGCTTCTCTCTGGATGAGATGTGTGATTTATGAGACGCTTCTCTTCTGGATGAGATGTGTGATTTATGAGACGCTTCTCTTCTGGATAAATGTGTGATTTATGAGGCGCTTCTCTTCTGGATAAGATGTGTGATTTATGAGACGCTTCTCTGTGGATGAGATGTGTGATTTATGAGGCGCTTTTCTTCTTGATGAGATGTGTGATTTAGGAGGCGCTTCTCTTCTGGATCAGATGTGTGATTTAGGGGGCGCTTCTTTTCTGGATGAGATGTGTGATTTATGAGACACTTCTCTTCTGGATGAGGTGTGATTTATGAGACGCTTCTCTTCTGGATAAGATGTGTGATTTATGAGGCGCTTCTCTTCTGGATAAGATGTGTGATTTATGAGACGCTTCTCTTCTGGATGAGATGTGTGATTTATGAGGCGCTTTTCTTCTGGATCAGATGTGTGATTTATGAGCCACTTCTCTGTGGATGAGATGTGTGATTTATGAGGCGCTTCTCTTCTGGATGGGATGTGTGATTTATGAGGCGCTTCTCTCTGGATGAGATGTGTGATTTATGAGACGCTTGTCTTCTGGATGAGATGTGTGATTTATGAGACGCTTCTCTGTGGATGAGATGTGTGATTTATGAGGCGCTTCTCTTCTGGATGAGATGTGTGATTTAGGAGGCGCTTCTCTTCTGGATCAGATATGTGATTTAGGGGGCGCTTCTTTTCTGGATGAGATGTGTGATTTATGAGGCGCTTCTCTTCTGGTTGAGATGTGTGATTTCTGAGACGCTTCTCTGTGGATGAGATGTGTGATTTATGAGGCGCTTTTCTTCTGGATGAGCTGTGTGATTTATGAGGCGCTTCTCTTCTGGATGATGTATGATTTCTGAGAAGCTTCTCTTCTAGATGAGATGTGTGATTTATGAGACTCTTCTCTTCTAGATGAGATGTGTGATTTATGAGATGCTTCTCTTCTGGATGAGATGTGATTTATGAGGCGCTTCACTTCTGGATGAGATGTGTGATTTATGAGAAACTTCTCTTCTGGATGAGATGTGTGATTTATGAGGCGCTTCTCTTCTGGATGAGATGTGTGATTTATGAGGCGCTTCTCTTCTGGATGATGTGTGATTTCTGAAAAGCTTCTCTTTTGGATGAGATGTGTGATTTATGAGACGCTTCTCTTCTGGATGATGTGTGATTTCTGAGAAGCTTCTCTTCTGGATGAGATGTGTGATTTATGAGACGCTTCTCTTCTGGATGAGATGTGTGATTTATGAGACACTTCTCTTCTGGATGAGATGTGTGATTTATGAGACGCTTCTCTTCTGGATGAGATGTGTGATTTATGAGGCGCTTCTCTTCTGGATGAGATGTGTGATCTATGAGGAGCTTCTCTTCTAGATGATGTGTGATTTATTAGACGCTTCTCTTCTGGATGAGATGTGTGATTTATGAGGCGCTTCTCTTCTGGATGAGATGTGATTTATGAGACGCTTCTCTTCTGGATGAGATGTGTGATTTATGAGCCACTTCTCTCTGGATGAGATGTGTGATTTATGAGGCGCTTCTCTCTGGATGAGATGTGTGATTTATGAGATGCTTCTCTTCTGGATGAGATGTGTGATTTATGAGACGCTTCTCTTCTGGATGAGATGTGTGATTTATGAGGCGCTTCTCTTCTGGATAACATGTGTGATTTATGAGACGCTTCTCTTCTGGATGAGATGTGTGATTTATGAGGCGCTTTTCTTCTGGATGAGATGTGTGATTTATGAGGCGCTTCTCTTCTGGATCAGATGTGTGATTTATGAGCCACTTCTCTCTGGATGGGATGTGTGATTTATGAGGCGCTTCTCTCTGGATGAGATGTGTGATTTATGAGCCACTTCTCTCTGGATGGGATGTGTGATTTATGAGGCGCTTCTCTCTGGATGAGATGTGTGATTTATGAGACGCTTCTCTTCTGGATGAGATGTGTGATTTATGAGACGCTTCTCTTCTGGATAAGATGTGTGATTTATGAGGCGCTTCTCTTCTGGATAAGATGTGTGATTTATGAGACGCTTCTCTGTGGATGAGATGTGTGATTTATGAGGCGCTTCTCTTCTGGATGAGATGTGTGATTTATGAGGCGCTTCTCTTCTGGATGAGATGTGTGATTTATGAGACGCTTCTCTGTGGATGAGATGTGTGATTTATGAGGCGCTTCTCTTCTGGATGATGTGTGATTTCTGAGAAGCTTCTCTTCTGGATGAGATGTGTGATTTATGAGACGCTTCTCTTCTGGATGAGATGTGTGATTTATGAGACACTTCTCTTCTGGATGAGATGTGTGATTTATGAGACGCTTCTCTTCTGGATGAGATGTGTGATTTATGAGGCGCTTCTCTTCTGGATGAGATGTGTGATCTATGAGGAGCTTCTCTTCTAGATGATGTGTGATTTATTAGACGCTTCTCTTCTGGATGAGATGTGTGATTTATGAGGCGCTTCTCTTCTGGATGAGATGTGATTTATGAGACGCTTCTCTTCTGGATGAGATGTGTGATTTATGAGCCACTTCTCTCTGGATGAGATGTGTGATTTATGAGGCGCTTCTCTCTGGATGAGATGTGTGATTTATGAGATGCTTCTCTTCTGGATGAGATGTGTGATTTATGAGACGCTTCTCTTCTGGATGAGATGTGTGATTTATGAGGCGCTTCTCTTCTGGATGAGATGTGTGATCTATGAGGAGCTTCTCTTCTAGATGATGTGTGATTTATTAGACGCTTCTCTTCTGGATGAGATGTGTGATTTATGAGGCGCTTCTCTTCTGGATGAGATGTGATTTATGAGACGCTTCTCTTCTGGATAAGATGTGTGATTTATGAGGCGCTTCTCTTCTGGATAAGATGTGTGATTTATGAGGCGCTTCTCTTCTGGATAAGATGTGTGATTTATGAGACGCTTCTCTTCTGGATGAGATGTGTGATTTATGAGGCGCTTTTCTTCTGGATCAGATGTGTGATTTATGAGCCACTTCTCTGTGGATGAGATGTGTGATTTATGAGGCGCTTCTCTTCTGGATGGGATGTGTGATTTATGAGGCGCTTCTCTCTGGATGAGATGTGTGATTTATGAGACGCTTGTCTTCTGGATGAGATGTGTGATTTATGAGACGCTTCTCTGTGGATGAGATGTGTGATTTATGAGGCGCTTCTCTTCTGGATGAGATGTGTGATTTAGGAGGCGCTTCTCTTCTGGATCAGATATGTGATTTAGGGGGCGCTTCTTTTCTGGATGAGATGTGTGATTTATGAGGCGCTTCTCTTCTGGTTGAGATGTGTGATTTATGAGACGCTTCTCTGTGGATGAGATGTGTGATTTATGAGGCGCTTTTCTTCTGGATGAGCTGTGTGATTTATGAGGCGCTTCTCTTCTGGATGATGTATGATTTCTGAGAAGCTTCTCTTCTAGATGAGATGTGTGATTTATGAGACTCTTCTCTTCTAGATGAGATGTGTGATTTATGAGATGCTTCTCTTCTGGATGAGATGTGATTTATGAGGCGCTTCACTTCTGGATGAGATGTGTGATTTATGAGAAACTTCTCTTCTGGATGAGATGTGTGATTTATGAGGCGCTTCTCTTCTGGATGAGATGTGTGATTTATGAGGCGCTTCTCTTCTGGATGATGTGTGATTTCTGAGAAGCTTCTCTTCTGGATGAGATGTGTGATTTATGAGACGCTTCTCTTCTGGATGAGATGTGTGATTTATGAGACACTTCTCTTCTGGATGAGATGTGTGATTTATGAGACGCTTCTCTTCTGGATGAGATGTGTGATTTATGAGACACTTCTCTTCTGGATGAGATGTGTGATTTATGAGACGCTTCTCTTCTGGATGAGATGTGTGATTTATGAGGCGCTTCTCTTCTGGATGAGATGTGTGATCTATGAGGAGCTTCTCTTCTAGATGATGTGTGATTTATTAGACGCTTCTCTTCTGGATGAGATGTGTGATTTATGAGGCGCTTCTCTTCTGGATGAGATGTGATTTATGAGACGCTTCTCTTCTGGATGAGATGTGTGATTTATGAGCCACTTCTCTCTGGATGAGATGTGTGATTTATGAGGCGCTTCTCTCTGGATGAGATGTGTGATTTATGAGATGCTTCTCTTCTGGATGAGATGTGTGATTTATGAGACGCTTCTCTTCTGGATGAGATGTGTGATTTATGAGGCGCTTCTCTTCTGGATAACATGTGTGATTTATGAGACGCTTCTCTTCTGGATGAGATGTGTGATTTATGAGGCGCTTTTCTTCTGGATGAGATGTGTGATTTATGAGGCGCTTCTCTTCTGGATCAGATGTGTGATTTATGAGCCACTTCTCTCTGGATGGGATGTGTGATTTATGAGGCGCTTCTCTCTGGATGAGATGTGTGATTTATGAGCCACTTCTCTCTGGATGGGATGTGTGATTTATGAGGCGCTTCTCTCTGGATGAGATGTGTGATTTATGAGACGCTTCTCTTCTGGATGAGATGTGTGATTTATGAGACGCTTCTCTTCTGGATAAGATGTGTGATTTATGAGGCGCTTCTCTTCTGGATAAGATGTGTGATTTATGAGACGCTTCTCTGTGGATGAGATGTGTGATTTATGAGGCGCTTCTCTTCTGGATGAGATGTGTGATTTATGAGGCGCTTCTCTTCTGGATGAGATGTGTGATTTATGAGACGCTTCTCTGTGGATGAGATGTGTGATTTATGAGGCGCTTCTCTTCTGGATGATGTGTGATTTCTGAGAAGCTTCTCTTCTGGATGAGATGTGTGATTTATGAGACGCTTCTCTTCTGGATGAGATGTGTGATTTATGAGACACTTCTCTTCTGGATGAGATGTGTGATTTATGAGACGCTTCTCTTCTGGATGAGATGTGTGATTTATGAGGCGCTTCTCTTCTGGATGAGATGTGTGATCTATGAGGAGCTTCTCTTCTAGATGATGTGTGATTTATTAGACGCTTCTCTTCTGGATGAGATGTGTGATTTATGAGGCGCTTCTCTTCTGGATGAGATGTGATTTATGAGACGCTTCTCTTCTGGATGAGATGTGTGATTTATGAGCCACTTCTCTCTGGATGAGATGTGTGATTTATGAGGCGCTTCTCTCTGGATGAGATGTGTGATTTATGAGATGCTTCTCTTCTGGATGAGATGTGTGATTTATGAGACGCTTCTCTTCTGGATGAGATGTGTGATTTATGAGGCGCTTCTCTTCTGGATAACATGTGTGATTTATGAGACGCTTCTCTTCTGGATGAGATGTGTGATTTATGAGGCGCTTTTCTTCTGGATGAGATGTGTGATTTATGAGGCGCTTCTCTTCTGGATCAGATGTGTGATTTATGAGCCACTTCTCTCTGGATGGGATGTGTGATTTATGAGGCGCTTCTCTCTGGATGAGATGTGTGATTTATGAGCCACTTCTCTCTGGATGGGATGTGTGATTTATGAGGCGCTTCTCTCTGGATGAGATGTGTGATTTATGAGACGCTTCTCTTCTGGATGAGATGTGTGATTTATGAGACGCTTCTCTTCTGGATAAGATGTGTGATTTATGAGGCGCTTCTCTTCTGGATAAGATGTGTGATTTATGAGACACTTCTCTGTGGATGAGATGTGTGATTTATGAGGCGCTTCTCTTCTGGATGAGATGTGTGATTTATGAGGCGCTTCTCTTCTGGATGAGATGTGTGATTTATGAGACGCTTCTCTGTGGATGAGATGTGTGATTTATGAGGCGCTTCTCTTCTGGATGATGTGTGATTTCTGAGAAGCTTCTCTTCTGGATGAGATGTGTGATTTATGAGACGCTTCTCTTCTAGATGAGATGTGTGATTTATGAGATGCTTCTCTTCTGGATGAGATGTGTGATTTATGAGGCGCTTCTCTTCTGGATGAGATGTGTGATTTATGAGACACTTCTCTTCTGGATGAGATGTGTGATTTATGAGGCGCTTCTCTCTGGATGAGATGTGTGATTTATGAGGCGCTTCACTTCTGGATGAGATGTGTGATTTATGAGGCGCTTCTCTTCTGGATGATGTGTGATTTCTGAGAAGCTTCTCTTTTGGATGAGATGTGTGATTTATGAGACGCTTCTCTTCTGGATGAGATGTGTGATTTATGAGATGCTTCTCTTCTGAATGAGATGTATGATTTATGAGGCGCTTCTCTTCTGGATGAGATGTGTGATTTATGAGACACTTCTCTTCTGGATGAGATGTGTGATTTATGAGACGCTTCTCTTCTGGATGAGATGTGTGATTTATGAGGCGCTTCTCTTCTGGATGAGATGTGTGATCTATGAGGAGCTTCTCTTCTAGATGATGTGTGATTTATTAGACGCTTCTCTTCTGGATGAGATGTGTGATTTATGAGGCGCTTCTCTTCTGGATGAGATGTGATTTATGAGATGATTCTCTTCTGGATGAGATGTGTGATTTATGAGCCACTTCTCTCTGGATGAGATGTGTGATCTATGAGGCGCTTCTCTTCTAGATGATGTGTGATTTATTAAACGCTTCTCTTCTGGATGAGATGTGTGATTTATGAGGCGCTTCTCTTCTGGATGAGATGTGTGATTTATGAGGCGCTTCTCTTCTGGATGAGATGTGTGATTTATGAGATGCTTCTCTTCTGGATGAGATGTGTGATTTATGAGACGCTTCTCTTCTGGATGAGATCTGTGATTTATGAGACGCTTCTCTTCTGGATGATGTGTGATTTATGAGGCGCTTTTCTTCTGGATGAGATGTGTGATTTATGAGACGCTTCTCTTCTGGATGAGATGTGTGATTTATGAGGCGCTTCTCTTCTGGATGAGATGTGTGATTTATGAGGCGCTTCTCTTCTGGATGAGATGTGTGATTTATGAGACGCTTCTCTTCTGGATGAGGTGTGATTTATGAGGCGCTTCTCTTCTGGATGAGATGTGTGATTTATGAGACGCTTCTCTTCTGGATGAGATGTGTGATTTATGAGACGCTTCTCTGTGGATGAGATGTGTGATTTATGAGGCGCTTCTCTTCTGGATCAGGTGTGTGATTTATGAAACGCTTCTCTTCTGGATGAGATGTGTGATTTATGAGACGCTTCTCTGTGGATGAGATGTGTGATTTATGAGACGCTTCTCTGTGGATGAGATGTGTGATTTATGAGGTGCTTCTCTTCTGGATCAGATGTGTGATTTATGAGGTGCTTCTCTTCTGGATCAGATGTGTGATTTATGAGACGCTTCTCTTCTGGATGAGATGTGTGATTTAGGGGGCGCTTCTTTTCTGGATGAGATGTGTGATTTATGAGACGCTTCTCTCTGGATGATGTGTGATTTATGGGACGCTTCTCTTCTGGATGAGATGTGTGATTTATGAGGCGCTTCTCTTCTGGATGAGATGTGTGATTTAGGAGGCGCTTCTCTTCTGGATCAGATGTGTGATTTAGGGGGCGCTTCTTTTCTGGATGAGATGTGTGATTTATGAGGCGCTTCTCTTCTGGATGAGATGTGTGATTTATGAGACGCTTCTCTGTGGATGAGATGTGTGATTTATGAGGCGCTTCTCTTCTGGATGAGATCTGTGATTTATGAGGCGCTTCTCTTCTGGATGATGTGTGATTTCTGAGAAGCTTCTCTTCTGGATGAGATGTGTGATTTATGAGACGCTTCTCTTCTAGATGAGATGTGTGATTTATGAGATGCTTCTCTTCTGGATGAGATGTGTGATTTATGAGGCGCTTCTCTTCTGGATGAGATGTGTGATTTATGAGACACTTCTCTTCTGGATGAGATGTGTGATTAATGAGGCGCTTCTCTCTGGATGAGATGTGTGATTTATGAGGCGCTTCTCTTCTGGATGAGATGTGTGATTTATGAGGCGCTTCTCTTCTGGATGATGTGTGATTTCTGAGAAGCTTCTCTTCTGGATGAGATGTGTGATTTATGAGACGCTTCTCTTCTGGATGAGATGTATGATTTATGAGGCGCTTCTCTTCTGGATGAGATGTGTGATTTATGAGACACTTCTCTTCTGGATGAGATGTGTGATTTATGAGACGCTTCTCTTCTGGATGAGATGTGTGATTTATGAGGCGCTTCTCTTCTGGATGAGATGTGTGATCTATGAGGAGCTTCTCTTCTAGATGATGTGTGATTTATTAGACGCTTCTCTTCTGGATGAGATGTGTGATTTATGAGGCGCTTCTCTTCTGGATGAGATGTGATTTATGAGATGATTCTCTTCTGGATGAGATGTGTGATTTATGAGACGCTTCTCTTCTGGATGAGATGTGTGATTTATGAGGCGCTTCTCTTCTGGATGAGATGTGTGATTTATGAGGCGCTTCTCTTCTGGATGAGATGTGTGATTTATGAGATGCTTGTCTTCTGGATGAGATGTGTGATTTATGAGACGCTTCTCTTCTGGATGAGATGTGTGATTTATGAGACACTTCTCTTCTGGATGATGTGTGATTTATGAGGCGCTTCTCTTCTGGATGAGATGTGTGATTTATGAGACGCTTCTCTTCTGGATGAGATGTGTGATTTATGAAGCGCTTCTCTTCTGGATGAGATGTGTGATTTATGAGGCGCTTCTCTTCTTGATGAGATGTGTGATTTATGAGACGCTTCTCTTCTGGATGAGGTGTGATTTATGAGGCGCTTCTCTTCTGGATGAGATATGTGATTTATGAGACGCTTCTCTTCTGGATGAGATGTGTGATTTATGAGACGCTTCTCTGTGGATGAGATGTGTGATTTATGAGGCGCTTTTCTCCGGATGAGATGTGTGATTTATAAGATGCTTCTCTTCTGGATGAGATGTGTGATTTATGAGACGCTTCTCTTCTGGATGAGATGTGTGATTTATGAGACGCTTCTCTCTGGATCAGATGTGTGATTTATGAGACGCTTCTCTTCTGGATGAGATGTGTGATTTATGAGATGCTTCTCTTCTGGATAAGATGTGTGATTTATGAGGCGCTTCTCTTCTGGATGAGATGTGTGATCTATGAGGAGCTTCTCTTCTAGATGATGTGTGATTTATTAGACGCTTCTCTTCTGGATGAGATGTGTGATTTATGAGGCGCTTCTCTTCTGGATGAGATGTGATTTATGAGATGATTCTCTTCTGGATGAGATGTGTGATTTATGAGACGCTTCTCTTCTGGATGAGATGTGTGATTTATGAGGCGCTTCTCTTCTGGATGAGATGTGTGATTTATGAGGCGCTTCTCTTCTGGATGAGATGTGTGATTTATGAGATGCTTGTCTTCTGGATGAGATGTGTGATTTATGAGACGCTTCTCTTCTGGATGAGATGTGTGATTTATGAGACACTTCTCTTCTGGATGATGTGTGATTTATGAGGCGCTTCTCTTCTGGATGAGATGTGTGATTTATGAGACGCTTCTCTTCTGGATGAGATGTGTGATTTATGAAGCGCTTCTCTTCTGGATGAGATGTGTGATTTATGAGGCGCTTCTCTTCTTGATGAGATGTGTGATTTATGAGACGCTTCTCTTCTGGATGAGGTGTGATTTATGAGGCGCTTCTCTTCTGGATGAGATATGTGATTTATGAGACGCTTCTCTTCTGGATGAGATGTGTGATTTATGAGACGCTTCTCTGTGGATGAGATGTGTGATTTATGAGGCGCTTTTCTCCGGATGAGATGTGTGATTTATAAGATGCTTCTCTTCTGGATGAGATGTGTGATTTATGAGACGCTTCTCTTCTGGATGAGATGTGTGATTTATGAGACGCTTCTCTCTGGATCAGATGTGTGATTTATGAGACGCTTCTCTTCTGGATGAGATGTGTGATTTATGAGATGCTTCTCTTCTAGATGATGTGTGATTTATGAGACGCTTCTCTTCTGGATGAGATGTGTGATTTATGAAGCGCTTCTCTTCTGGATGAGATGTGTGATTTATGAGGCGCTTCTCTTCTAGATGATGTGTGATTTATGAGACGCTTCTCTTCTGGATGAGATGTGTGATTTATGAGACGCTTCTCTTCTGGATGAGATGTGTGATTTATGAGGCGCTTCTCTTCCGGGTGAGATGTGTGATTTATGAGACGCTTCTCTCTGGATGAGATGTGTGATTTATGTGAGATGTGTGCTCCTCCTGAGTGACATAGTAAAAGCTTCAGGACGTGGACTTTGTGTTCCTGCGTCTGCTCCTTCCAGTCCCCCAGGGAGAATGGCGTTACATCTGAGCCTGATCCAACCTACAGAGCAGACGATCGCCCCCTGTGAAAATGATCTACATGAAGCCCGGCCGGGGGCAGCGGAGGTTTTATTAGATCATCCTGCTTTACCGTCCACAGCCACGCACCGCCGCAGGTGGAGGCCGCACTGCAGGAATGCAGCACTGATCACAGGTTACTGTCTGCTCTGGTGGAATAGGTAGCGCTCTACTCTCTCTCTCTCTGTTATCAGCTTTTCTTATTAATCAACAATAATAACCCTTATATACATAGCGCCAACATATTCTGCAGCTCTGTACAGTCGGAAGCAGCCGGGCTCACGCCATGTTTTGGCCTCCTCAAAATAGTTTTTGTTTGCGGGTGTTGTTTGCTTATTACAAACGCAGGAAAGACTGAAGAAACATTTAGACAATTCTCTGTGAGCTAAACCCAGCTTCAGCACAAATCTCTATCCTGTCCCGATAGTTTTGCTACAATGTATCGGTGCAGGCAAAATGGATCAGTCTGGAGTTCAGAGGATTGTCCAGACACAACTGTAGCAAACCCACAGCTGTAAAATCAGGACAGGCTTTCAGCCTCTGGCTATAAATAAGGATGTTCCCATTCACTGACCGCAGACAGAGATTTTGAAAACAGCGAGGAATTGATAGACAAACTCTAATATATTTACATTGAAATCTTTTAGAGACGACCTTCCAAAATTGCAGGGAAAATGGTCTTCTTGGGGGTGAACCTCTCAAAGAAGATGTCCAGGATACGTGGTATAAGGCCCCATGCACACGGCCATGCCCGTAATCACGTCCCGCGATTGTGGACACGGCCGTCCGCCGACGGCCGCCTGCATTTTTGGGCCGTGCTGTTACAAAGTATGGGAGTGCGGCCCGTAAAATGCAAAAGAACGGACATGTTCATAATTTATAGAAAACTTCTACAGCCCGGAAACCCATCCGTAGCCATACAGAAAGGTGTCCGCGGGCAATAGAACAGAACGGGTCCGTAATTACAAACAACTTTTACGGTCGTGCGCATTGGGCCTAAGATGGAAATGAACTCTGTGGCCTCATGCACATGACCGTAAGGGATTTTACTGTCCGCAAATACAGATGCACATCCGTAGCCGTCTGCGATTGCGGACAACAATAGGAAAAGTTCTATATTCTGCGGATCATTTCTACGGTCCGGACACACTTCCGTAAATATACTGAAAGGTGTCCCTGACCAATAGAAATAAATGAGTCCGCAATATCATCCGTACCTCATCCTTATCTGTAATTATGGATGAAAACTACAGTCGTGTGCACGGGGCCTGACCCGGGAAATCTGGTCTACAGGTCTCCTCATCAAGGTTGCACTGTGTATGTATGTATGTATGTATGTGTATATGTGTGTGTGTGTGTGTGTGTGTGTGTGTGTGTGTATGTGTATATGTGTGTGTGTATATGTATGTATGTATGTATGTGTATATGTATGTGTGTGTGTATGTATGTGTGTATGTATCTGTGTGTGTGTGTGTGTGTGAGTGTGTGTGAGTGTGTGTGAGTGTGTATGTGTGCTCTTGTTAGTATCTGTGTGTGTGTGTGTGTGTGTGTGTGTGTGTGTATCTATGTATGTACAGTATGTGTGTGTGTATCTATGTATGTATATCTGTGTATGTATGTATATCTGTGTATGTATGTATATCTGTGTATGTATGTATGTATGTATGTATGTGTATCTGTGTATGTATGTATATCTGTGTATGTATGTATGTATGTATGTATGTATGTATGTATGTATATCTGTGTATGTATGTATATCTGTGTATGTATGTATGTATGTATGTATGTATGTATGTGTATCTGTGTATGTATGTATGTATGTATGTATGTATGTATGTATGTATGTATGTATATCTGTATGTATGTGTGTATGGCCCAGCTTAACAGAAGCCTCTGCCCCCCATTATACTGTTGTCGTTCTTTTCTTGTATATTATCTGATGCCGACCACAGTCACATTACACAGTATGAACATTTATGGGCTGAAATGGTGCAAATGCTGAGGGTCCCCAGAAAATAACTTGGGGGGGTCCTGCGGCGTAGGATTCTGATAATCTACTATGGGACCTGCAGTTTTCTAACCAGACAAGTGCTTTAAAAACAACATAAACATTGATTTCCGACAAGCAGTGACTATAGAAAGCGGACGCCTATAGACAGCACCAGATAGAGGCGGCACCAGATCTAAGCGGCACAAGATAGAGGCGGCACCAGATCTAGGCGGCACCAAATAGAGACGGCACCAAATAGAGGCGGGACCAGATCTAGGCGGCACCAGATCTAGGCGGCACCAGATAGAGGCGGCTCCAGATAGAGGCGGCACCAGATAGAGGCGGCACCAGATCTAGGTGCCACCAGATAGAGGCGCACCAGATCTAGGCGGCTCCAGATAGAGGTGGCACCATATCTAGGCGGCACCAGATAGAGGCGGCTCCAGATAGAGGTGGCTCCAGATAGAGGCGGCACCAGATAGAGGCGGCACCAGATCTAGGTGGCACCAGATAGAGTCGCACCAGATCTAGGCGGCTCCAGATAGAGGCGCACCAGATCTAGGCGGCTCCAGATAGAGGTGGCACCATATCTAGGCGGCACCAGATAGAGGCGGCTCCAGATAGAGGTGGCTCCAGATAGAGGCGGCTCCAGATAGAAGCGGCACCAGATAGAGGCGGCACCAGATCTAGGTGGCACCAGATAGAGTCGCACCAGATCTAGGCGGCTCCAGATAGAGGCGCACCAGATCTAGGCGGCTCCAGATAGAGGTGGCACCATATCTAGGCGGCACCAGATAGAGGCGGCTCCAGATAGAGGTGGCACCATATCTAGGCGGCACCAGATAGAGGCGGCACCAGATAGAGGCGGCACCAGATCTAGGTGGCACCAGATAGAGGTGGCGCCATATCTAGGCGGCACCAGATAGAGGCGGCTCCAGATAGAGGTGGCACCATATTTAGGCGGCACCAGATAGAGGCGGCTCCAGATCCAAATCCCTTTCTTTTCTCGCATTAGGAGACTGCCTGCTGGACGCCCCCGGGACGGCTCTCGACCTCCCCCTGGAGCTCCCCGGTACATCATCTCGCTACGACTTGGACAATCAGTGTTGTCAGGTGTTTGGGAAAGAGTTTTCTCACTGTCCGAACACCCGGGAGGAAGATGTCTGCTCTCAGCTCTGGTGCAAAGTGCAGACCGAGCTGCTTTGCCACACCAAGAACGGGAGCCTGCCCTGGGCCGACGGGACGTCATGTGGGGAGCAGCACGTGTGCAGGGACGGGGTCTGCCAGGCAGAAGAAGAGGTTCTTAAGCCTCAGGTAACGTCCTAACTAAGTGCAGCTGAACGTACAGCAGATCAATTCTGTGTCACAATGTCATTCGTCCCCTGGAAACACTGGACCGTCCAAGAAGGAGACGGTTACCAAACTATGTGGCTTCCATGAGGGTTCCCACAGGAGCGATCACCCGGCTCACACAGGACCCTGAACAGCAACTCCTGCAGCAGAATGAGTGCGGGACGATCACTGCACAACTGACAGATTTGCTCTTCAGAACTCCAGGAAAGCTGGGTGATCGCACATCATGAAAATCATGGGTCAGAATCACTATTTAAACTGAGCCAGAATTCTGGGGTGCATGTCGTGCGCCTCATTTATTGACTCACCCGAGCGCTTCTGCCGCTTCGTTCTGGTGATCGGTGGGGGTCGCGGTGCAGGGACCACCACCGATCAAAACTTCTGACATGTCACTATGAGATGTCAGAAGTTTGTTGAAGGTTTAGCTACACTTTAAAATGTCACCAAATGCGCCAAAAATTTAACAAAATTTGGGCATAAAAAACTGGGATACACCCATCCAACTAATAGACGGTATAAGGTAGAGAAAAGTGTCTCGCCAGATGCGCCAAATGGATCATACAGTGCGCACCACCATTTGGCACATTTTCTGACGGTCTCGTCTAAAACCCGCACAGCTCAGTCACCTGCCCCAATGTTTGTGCCTGCCTAGTGACAGTCCAGCTTTGTGCAGCGCGATGCCTGGATCCTATAGACATTACTATGTGATGAAGAATGACAAGCAGGTAACATATCACTGTCATGTGTGGATCAGGTGCCGGTGGATGGAAACTGGGGCAAATGGAGCCCATGGGGGGCATGTTCCCGGAGCTGCGGGGGAGGCGTCCGTTTCTCCTACAGAGAGTGTGATGATCCCCAGCCCCACAATGGAGGGAAATACTGTCAAGGTCTGAGAGCCAAGTACGAGTCGTGCAACACACAGGAGTGTCCGATGGAAGGTAAGACCCGCCGAGACCACTATGTATGCACACAGGACATACTGTGTATATATATATATATACACATACACACACACACACACACACATATATATATATATATATATATATATATACACACATACACACACACACACACACACACACACACAGGACATACTGTATACACAGACACACACAGGACATACTGTATACACAGACACACACAGGACATACTGTATAAATATACACACAACACCTATACATGCAACACACACACACAGGACATACTGTATAAATATACACACACACACACACACACACACACATATATATACACACACACACACACACACAGGAGTGTCCGATGGAAGGTAAGACCCGCCGACACCACTATGTATGCACACAGGACATACTGTATACACAGACACACACACACACACACAGGACATACTGTATACACAGACACACACAGGACATACTGTATAAATATACACACAACACCTATACATGCAACACACACACACAGGACATACTGTATAAATATACACACACACACACACACACACACATATATATACACACACACACACACACACACACACAGGAGTGTCCGATGGAAGGTAAGACCCGCCGACACCACTATGTATGCACACAGGACATACTGTATAAATATATACACACACACACACACACACACACACACACATATATATATATATACACATACACACACACACACACAGGACATACTGTATACACAGACACACACAGGACATACTGTATAAATATATACACACACACACACACACAGGACATACTGTATATATATATACATACATACACACACACACACACAGGACATACTGTATATATATATACATACACACACACACACACACACACACACACACACACACCACTTATATATGCAACACACATGACATACTGTATATACACAGCACATAACATCAGCCAACTAGAACCCCGCTGCTTCCAGCTTTTCCGCCCTCGTGTATATTCCTCCCTCCACTGCTGGAACTGACCCTGAAATAGAGGAGTAAATGAGAACGGCTGAATTTCCCTCCTTACACGAATATAAAGCTTATAAGGTGCGTTATACGACAAGCTCCGGATATAATCCCACGTATAGAACAGAACTGAAAACACGAACTCTAACAGTCCTCATGGGGACCGGGATCTCCACATATTCATCACATTGAAGAACACAGCAATCAGCCTTTCCGCTGACAACAGAGAACAATAGACGGTATTCACCTGCATAACAACTGTAAAGACGGCGCAGGATTCGTGTCCCTTTAAGCGCATTATTGCGCCCCCCGGTGACCGGCGTCCTGTACGGTTTTACCTATAAAATCTTCCATTTCTGATCTGTAGAGAAGAGTTTCCGGGATCTTCAGTGTGGAATATACAACTCCAGGGACCGGCACGGCACCCCCATAGAGTGGATTCCCAAGTACTCTGGTGTGTCTCCGCGGGATCGGTGTAAGCTCATGTGCCAAGCGCGTGGGGGCAGCGAATTTAAAGTCTTCCAGTCCAAGGTCAGTTCTCAGTTTCCTTTGGTGAATGTCTTTAGATTTTAGGATCACGAGAATTGTAAATGACCGGACTCTTCATTGATCCGGATCTATTCACACGTGACGGTTTGTTGCCTTTTTTTGGAAGAGGCGTTTCTTACAAAACTCAAAACATGTTACAGCAATGTGGGGAGTGATCTGTAGCGGGTGTAGGGGGTCGAGGAGAAGAATATTCTGTACAAGGTGGAGGGGTAAAGAGAAGGGTCACGCTGCCCTCCCAACATAGAATCCGCAATAACATCCCCAGAACGTGGAGCCCATGACGTGGGACGTTGCGTGCAGCACACACTTCTGCCGTGTCAGGGGCGTCTCCTCTATGACATCATGGCCATATCACTGCCCCTTTAAGTGCTGTACCCTGGGGAGAAAAATTACCAAAATGTTTTGTTCGTTCTAAAGTTTGTTCCAAAAGTTGGCAATGAGTGCGGCCCTTGTATGATGAGCGCGGCCCTCGTATGACGAGCGCGGCCCTCGTATGATGAGCGCGGCCCTTGTATGACGAGCGCGGCCCTCGTATGATGAGCGCAGCCCTTGTATGACGAGCACGGTCTTCTCGCTTGCAGGTGGTGGACGGCACCCTGTGCGGGCCGGACAGCCTCTCCGTGTGTGTGCAGGGTCAGTGCTTCAAAGCCGGATGTGATCATGTAATAAACTCCACCAAGAAACTGGACAAATGTGGAGTCTGCGCAGGAGACGGATCCGACTGCAGGAAAATAACCGGATCCCTCAGCAAGTTCAGGTACAACGCTCACGATTTATTACCTGTACTATGAGGAGCCCCGTAATCCCGGCTCATAGGAGAATAAAGATGAGATCCAGCATCATCCGCAGGCACAACTCTCATCATTCGCTCATGTCGCTTTATGTCCCTTTCCCAATGAGAATTCTGGTTACAAAAAAATCAGAGCAATTGTATCCGGAGAATAGGTTTCCGTCGGTGCCCTGCTGCTTGCCAACCTACTGTCTGTGAGGCCTGGCACACTGCCCCCCAATGCCTACCATCAGGGCAACAAGGATCTGACATATTGGAGGTTAGCCTTATTGATTCTTGTCCTCTGGAGATAAGCGGCATGAGAAGCCGCTGTTCTTCTGACTCCAATCTTTATTTTGTATTACTCAATCCTTTTGATCACGTTGTTATTGCAGTTCTGTAGAGATTTTCTAGCGCTTCTAAAGGCCACAATCACACAAATGCCAAATCAAGAAGTGGATCCACAGGGAAGGAAAGGTATAAGGCCAGGATCACACACATGCAGTTTTGATGCAGTTTTTGTGGCAGTTTTGTTTAGCCAGTAGTGGATGCAAAAGGAAAGATACAAAGGAAAGATTCATCTTCTTTCTATTGTTTCCACTTCTGTGTTTGGCTCTAAAAAATGGCACCAAAACGGTGTGTGTGATCCTGGCCTAATCGCTCACATTGTAAGAAGCGCACTGCATTTTACTACGAATCGCTGCGGTTTTGCAATGTGGATTTAGATGTTAGACGGTTTCAATGTCTCTAGCTGTAATAATCGCCCTGAAAACCACATCATAAAACCGCGGCCGTTCTCAGTAAAACGCGTGCAGTTTTTACAGCAATTAAGAAGCACAAGAAAATCGCTTCAAAACTGCAAGAAAAACGCGATGAAGACGCCCCGGCTCTAGCCTTAGTGTCCATTCAGATGCGGCAGCAGAGGTGCGGTCAGAACCACATCAAAAAAATGCCTCGTCATGTAAAAATGCATGGGTTATTTTGATGGATTTCTAACCGCAATGTGTGAATAGACCCTTTTTGTAATGCCACCGATACTACGATTAGCTGTAGCTCAATAGTTAAAAATCAATCAGTCGTGTTACAAAAAGTCTCCGCGTAGCCCTGGAGTAAGGGGCCTTTTACACCGGCCAAGTTTCGTCGGTGCAACGAGTGTCGATCAATGAGACAGCTCGTTGATCGGCGCTGGTTTGCTCTTTTCCCAAGGCGGTTGTATGGGGATGATCACTCGTTGCTCTGATCGCTCGTCCCCATACATTATCATCATGTCGGCAGCGCGTCCGCCTGTTTACACTCCAAGATGCGCTGCCGACAATGATCTTATTTTACACATTTAAACGATGCGATCAGTCGATGAAGGAGCGTTTGCGGTTTGTTGCCCCTCTAATTGGCCAGTGTAAAAGGGCCTGAACACGTAACGATGGTAATTTCCAGATCTTATGTATTAGAATTAGATTATAGCCACTTATCTATTGGTTTGTTTGTACACAGGTTCGGATACACAGATATCGTCACCATCCCGGCTGGAGCCACCAGTATAGATGTGAAGCAGCGCAGTCACCGCAGTGTCATCTATGACGGCATCTACCTGGCAATTCGGACAGCAGATGGGACTTATCTCCTCAATGGGGACTACGCGGTGTCTTCCATTGAACAGGACGTGCATTTAAGAGGAACCGTATTGTTGTACAGCGGCTCTAACACTACACTGGAAAGAATACAGAGCTTCCACCCCCTCCCCGAGCCCCTGACTATACAACTGCTGCGAGTAGCAGGAGAGTCCGTCCCACCTAAGATCAAGTATACCTTCTATATCCCCAAGAGTGTCCCTTATAGCCAGAAGAAAGCCAAGGACAAAGTATCCCATCATTTCCTCCGACCGCTCTTAACATCTCAGTGGGTCCTAGGAGACTGGTCTCAGTGCTCCAAGAGCTGCGGCTCTGGGTGGAAAAGAAGGACAGTGGAGTGTCGAGATGTGGACGGAGGGTCCTCGGACCAGTGTCCTCAAGAACTGAAGCCGGAGGACATCCGGGCTTGTGGGGACCTGCCATGCCCTATGTGGAGAGTAGGGAGCTGGTCGCATTGTTCTCAGACCTGTGGGGAAGGAATAAGGACACAGAGGGTGTATTGTGTGGACTACATGGGGAAAGAGACAGAGGAGGGAGCGTGTGACTCACAAAAACGTCCTTCAGGGTCCGTGGTGCCGTGTAAGCTGGATGAATGCTGAACAGTGGGAGATTACGGCATACAGGCAGCTACAAGCGTGGGCCCATTCAGGAGCCCGGCCTCTTAGATCTAGAAGACTTCTGAACGCTCTACAATTCTGCTCAGGATGACCCGAGGACGACCGCAGACCGAGGACCGGACTCAACTCGTCAAGTTGTCGTAGAGCCGGTGCGGTCAGCGGCAGGTGTGCACTACGTGACCGGAGCGGGATATTACCCTGCTCCATAGACCATTACCTGCAGGACGGAGACACGCCACGTGTCCCACATACAGACTAGAAATCTACCTCAGACGCCGGCGCGCAGCCTTCCAGATCATACGTGGTGCTCATTGCCCTTCCACTTGGACGGCTCCTCCGCTCGCTCTTCACCTACTTTGGAAGCTACGAGGCAGGGTCAGGCTGGTGTTACTGGATGTTGAACGCGCGTTGCATAATGATTCCAATGTTCTCTTCTTCGAGCCGGCGCAGTCTGACAAGAACCGGTTTGTGAACTGCGTTTCATCACTCTCTGAACTTTTACATAATCGTTTGTTTATCTCTGACTCGATATGACACATCTGAGATCTGGAGTTTTACCAGTCCGGGGCGGAGGTGCACATACTCCTGTGACGGGACTGACCGGTCGATGCTTCTCGGAAGTCTTTAGATGGGAATATTACCCGGCCTATATAACACCATAGATCTCCATCTCTCAATGTTAGGAGGCCAGATCTGACCCCGCGTCACTCCCCCCCTCGCTGCTGCATGGAAAATACTGGACAAGATGGGGGTGGACATTTCTATTCTGCCCATTATTACGCCCACCACGTGCCTTGTGATATTTAACTCCTCAGCGATACGTGGCCCTCCTGGTACGAGGGGAGAGACCCTGCGGCCATTTGTGTAGTGATCCATGCGGTTTTGTTTCTTTATTCTCTGGTACGGTTTATATCCTGGGAATCTCTGTAGAGAAATCGCCTAAATGTGATCATCCCTGGGGAAAATAAGGGTGGAGAAGATCCAGGTGTCCGGTAACCAGGGGGGGTAAGAAAATAGAGCAGATAAAAAGTTGTGATTTCCCTCAGACGTTTCCTTGCATCTCGATCACTTCATTTGTTGTTTGTTTTTTTTTACACAATGGTTAATGTTCTGTTCACACTGCGTTTACGACCCGTGCGTGGCACATACGCTGGGGAAACCCGAGGTATACGCCAAACGTATCCATAGGGCTCCATCCACCTGATGTAGTAACAAGAGCGTCCTTGTGGCCTCCGCCGGGTCGGTATGCGTTTTTTGATCAATGATTGATGGTCTATCCTAAGGGTCCTATTACACGGCCTGACGAGTACCATACAAACAGGACAGATCGTAGATCGGCGCTAGTTTGCTCCTTTCACGAGGAGCCATTATCAGTAATGTATGGGGACGAGCACTCCGATCGCTCGTCCCCACATATTTCCATCATATCGGCAGCGCATCGTTATCTACACCGGGGGATGCGCTGCCTAAACAATACGATGGTTTGTTCGTTCATCGGCTGATTGTTGCCCTGTTCACACAGGGTAATCATCGGGAACAAGCGTTTTGTGAACGTTCATCTGCCTGATAATTGGCCGGTGCAGGAGGGCACTAAGAATAGGCCATCAATGTTACATTCCCGGAGAACCCCTTTAATTTTGCTATAAAGGGCCAGTAACCCCTACAGTACAAGACGTATACCTCATTATATTATCACGGCTGACACCAGTCACATATGGATGTAAGTGTGGAAATGTGGGACATAAAATAGTGATCATGGAGGTGGGAGGTTTCTGCACACTCGTTCCAGTGAAGAACTCTGCAGGCGACTCCCCCGCCTAAAGTGGCCGATTACGGGGAGCAATAGAACATATTCACCTGTCAGCCTCTCCTCAGCCAGAAACGGCTGATAACAAAGAGCAATAGATGGTATTCCCTCGCACAGTGACCTGAGAGGAGACAGACTGGAGGTTTACGGTCTTTTTAAGTTTTGCGCTCATTGGAAACTCCTACAAGTCTGATAATGTGTTTACCGTGTGCGGGAGAGGAGACGGCGTGATTTGCTGCGCTGGCCCTCCTCGCCCTCCTCTCCCTCCCGGCACTCACATCCAGGCACTGCTGTTGCAAATTTACTGAGAACACAAAAATAGATTGTTGTGCAAGAATCTCGATCTCTGGTTGCCAAGTATGCGTTACAGTTACAGTGTGACCCTTGCAGCGCTGGCTCCCACCAGCCACCATATAACACGGAGCTGCGCCGAGTCCGGGCTTCGTACACACAGGCCAGTTCTGGGGCAGATCTTGAATGCGGTTTCTTCAGACAAAACCAATGGATCCTAAAATAGAGGAGAAGTATAAACGAAAGTATTACTACCCCTCCCCCCCTCTGGATCTATTCCTGATTTTTGCTGAAGAAACCGAATTTAAAAACTGAATCGAGCAGAAACGCCTTGTGAGAACGGACACGACATCCGGACACTGCATTTAGTCACCTAAAAAACGCAACTAAAATGTCACACCAAGAGCGCCCGGTTCATAAAAGGTTAATCTGAAATAACTTCTTCTCTGATTGGAGGGAAATTGGGAGGTTCTGATTTTGAACAGCTGGAAAACATGTGGGGATCTGTGTGCAAAGTTATGAAACCGGCTGCCAAGCGTGGGAATCATTGTGAGACCCGTCCACGCTCACCCAGGAGGTCATTAAAGGGGCATTCCAACCTCCGACATATCCACGGGATCCCACCTCCTTCTAGAACAGGCCCCGCTGATCCCACCTCCGATATATCCACGGGATCCCACCTCCTTCTAGAACAGGCCCCGCTGATCCCACCTCCGATATATCCACGGGATCCCACCTCCTTCTAGAACAGGCCCCGCTGATCCCACCTCCGACATATCCACGGGATCCCACCTCCGATATATCCACAGGATCCCACCTCCTTCTAGAACAGGCCCCGCTGATCCCACCTCCGATATATCCACGGGATCCCACCTCCTTCTAGAACAGGCCCCGCTGATCCCACCTCCGATATATCCACGGAATCCCACCTCCTTCTAGAACAGGCCCCGCTGATCCCACCTCCGACATATCCACGGGATCCCACCTCCGATATATCCACGGGATCCCACCTCCTTCTAGAACAGGCCCCGCTGATCCCACCTCCGATATATCCACGGGATCCCACCTCCTTCTAGAACAGGCCCCGCTGATCCCACCTCCGATATATCCACGGGATCCCACCTCCTTCTAGAACAGGCCCCGCTGATCCCACCTCCGACATATCCACGGGATCCCACCTCTCTCTAGAACAGGCCCCGCTGATCCCACCTCCTATATATCCACGGGATCCCACCTCTCTGGAACAGGCCCCGCTGATCCCCATCCTACGGCCGCTGAGTTACAAGGCGGCTGGGTTTTCCGTAAACAGCGGAGCGCGTTCGGCTACGTCTGCAAAACTCCCATAGAATTAAATGGACGTTCCAGAAAGAGCATCGTGCAGCGATCTCCCCCGTTCCACAGACCACGTCGATTTCTGCCGCAGATCCGCACATAGATCAGCATTATTCAATGGGGACGGGAATCCGCAGGAATAAGCAGCGTTCTACTTCATCTCGCAGATTTTTTTTCCGGCAGTGCAGACAGAAATCAGTGTCGATTTTAGACAGTACGGAGCCAGTTTATCTCAAATCCGGGGGCCCCAAGTTGGTCAGAATTTGAGGTGGGCCCAAGCCATGGGCGTCCTGCAGTTATCAGAGGGGTTCAGTCTCCGCTCTCCTGCCGTCTGATTGGCCAGCTGAGCGTCCTGCATTGAGAGGTGGTCCAGACGCTCTGTACATTGGAGATCATCAGCAGGGAAGTTTTTGTCTTTTGTTGGGGCGGCTACACAATCCTATATCTGAATATGTCGGAGAGTGCCGGGGTGTGGGGCGCCCGATCAGCTGGTTTATAGTTTGGGGGGGGATCAGTGTGACATTTCTCTCTCTCACAATGTCGTCGACGATGAATGAAGAGGTTTCGTTTTCCTATGAATAGACTGAAGTTGTTCCCGCAGATCAAATCGTGTAATCGATTAGTTTTGCCTGGCCAGGAGGGCGGCCGCGGGTCCCGATATACATTTGCAGAGAGATTATTGCAGTGAAGCCGCTCTGACCGCCGTCACGGATATCTGTACATTATCCACTATTGTCCCGGACGCCGGAGTCCAGAATCCCGTCAGGACTGAATGTATCCGACAATTAACGCCAATTCTGAAGTTCTGTAAATAAACGTAAAAAATCAATAAATGCTTCTAATTTTATAGACGTGACGTGTGGACGGCGGATTATTCTGAAGCCGCTCATTAACTTTATTACAGAATATACCGGAGCTTTCACCAGGGTTAGCAAAGCCGGATGATGATGATGATGATGATGGTGGGGTGGGGTCCAAGATTCAGGACTAGAACATAACACAGCCGTGCGCCATAGTGTGAGCGTGATGCTGCGCTGCCGTATATATCAGATACAGCTACCGGTAGGCTCACTAATTATATATATATCCAAACACACAATATTGCCAAAAGGCAAAAAAAATACCCCTCCTCCGCTCTACTAATGATCGTCAGTATAAGAGTCTAGGGCCTAGTTCACACTGAGTTTTGTGCAGGAATTTTGAGGCAGATTCTAACCTGGCAGAGCTTTTTTTGCCATGGTTTTCGCAGGCGTTTTTCGCCCGTGGCCAGAGAACCACGGGCAAAAAATGCTACGAAAAACTCTTGGTAGGAGCGCCGTGCGTTTTCTCTGCCTCCCATTGATTTCAATAGGTCAGACGTAGAACCGCGGCAAGGAAAGACGCCACTTTTTTTCCCCTGTGAACGGCTAAAAATTCTCCCGGGAAAAAAAAGCCTCCGCCTCCTATTAATAATAATAATCTTTATTTAAAAAGCGCCAACATATTACGCAGCACTTTACAATTTAGAGGGAACATGAAACAAACAAATCAATGGGAGGCGTTTTCGGCCGTTTTTTGGTGCGGATTCCAATGCTGTTTCCGCGTTAAAATCAGCGGCAAAAAAAGTGTTAACTGGGCCTAAAGAATAATTTTAATACTTAACTGAACTCAATTGGACATAGTGACCGAACACACACTAAGAAACCTGTAAGGGGTTCTGTCATTTGAGATTTGGCGCTGTGGGGTCTACAGTTTTCCGGAGTCTGAGGATGCTGCACAGTAAATTAGTCTGAACCCTTTAGAACATTCCGGATCAGAGCGTCCGCAGCCCATAGACCCTGTAACAAAACAGAACCACTAGTGGGTTATTATAAGCGCAGAATAAATCCCCCCCTTGACATGTTTCACCGTAGACGCCGCGTCCTCGGGGGTAGGCGCCGCGTCCTCGGGGGTAGGCGCCGCGTCCTCGGGGGTAGGCGCCGCAATGCATTTTATTTTTTCCTTTTGCCAATATTGTGTCTGTACATAACGAGCCCCTGACAACCTGCGTTCCCGCCCTTTGCTTCTTGATACAAATCACACAGGCCGAGTGATGGTTGCGAGAGCTGCAGGACAGCAGTTTTCACCGCCGGCTGACAGCGTTTTTCGGGACACTGAAGTGCGTCAGGGCCATTATAACATCGGTGTGAGAAGAACCTGAAGCTCAAGGAGGAACGGAGCCATTTTATCAAATTCTCCAGGGATTTGGAGGTCAATCCACAAATATCATGAATCTAAAGCCATAAACAAAGCGTGACTGATAAAAGGGTTTGTCTGGTTTTGTCCACGGCCTCGTGCCCTGGGATGATCAACGCCAATCTTCCTGCAGGCAAAACCTTCCCGATCAGAAGAAGAAAACATGCGGTGACTGCGGACCCTCTCCGAGTCCATAGGATTGATGCTGGCAGAGTCCAGGCAGAGTGTAAGGCAACCTTGTGAGCTCCGCATTGTGTGGGCGAGCTCGGTTTTGCGTGTGGGCGAGCTCGGTTTTGCGTGTGGGCGAGCTCGGTTTTGCGTGTGGGCGAGCTCGGTTTTACGTGTGGGCGAGCTCGGTTTTGCGTGTGGGCGAGCTCGGTTTTGCGTGTGGGCGAGCTCGGTTTTGCGTGTGGGCGAGCTCAGCTCTGCAAGTTTTAACTAACATATAAAAAGCTGAATATTCTGAGACAGTTGTTGCTAGAACACACGGGGTCAGAGGACAATCAGGACCAGTCCGATCATCGCCTGGATTTTATCAGCAGATTCTCGTGCACAGCAGACGGTGACTGGAGGCAATTACAGCCGTGTTTCTCAATCTGTCCATCGGGGGCTCTGTGCGCAGTCAGGGGCGTCCGGTGGAAAGGGTTAATGATGGGGAATATATGTCATTCTTAATAATGAGAAAGGAAATGTGGAGAAGCGGGGGGGGGGGGGGTAGTCCGCCTCGGTAGAGCTCCATATATACAGGATCACAGGCGTACTAGCGCCGTTATATGACGTGGAGCCGATAAAAGACGACGCCAAGATCAGCATCACCACCGACCGTTATGCAAATACAACACATACATTGCAGACAAGTGGACCGGTCAGCGACAGCGCAGGGTCTGGCAAGGAAAAGGCGGCGGATGGAAGAAAAGAATCAGAAATGTATCCCCAATTGTATCTGAACTTGTCACGTCGCACACTTGATCCCGCTTACAGGAAATCTATGCGGAGATCTCAGCGCGCTGCTTCAGTAGGAGACGCTGTGTGGAGTGGCGGCTGCGGTGCCCGGTGACATAGAATGAGCGCCCGGCACACCACGACGCTGGGACGTGTGGACTTTGTGCACCGCTCAGAGGCTCTGAAGTCATCACACGCATATTCACCTCTTGGCGCAGAGTCATGTTTAATATTTATACAGTCAGAAGGTCCAAGTGCCCTGTGCCATTCCCCCTCCCCACACCCACACATCGTGTGCCAGGCTATAAATACTCCCCCGCACTCAGACGGACTATATGTGGAAATTAAACTCCTTGTTAATAAAACACGTAGTCCAGAGTGATAAGCCGCTGACACGTTGTAACGACACCCTTGTATTACTCTCAAGTGATCGGCCCGTTTCTGTCCCTGATGACAAGCACTGTAATGTCACCGAGCGCCCACGTCACAGGACCGGCGCACTCATATCAATCACCCGACAGCCTGAACTGTACAGAACATTCCCCATAAAGTCAGAAAGCCTCAGATAGCCCGGAGTCTCCTCGATCACGAGGGATCAGCGGTTTCTGGGACAGCACTGGGCCTGATATCACCCAGCTCCCCCATACTCCTAATTCACAGATCTGCAGTTCTATAGTGAGGCCCCATACACACGACCGTAGAATTTGTCCGTAATTGCCGACCAATTCACTTCTATTGACCACGGACACCTTCCCGTATATTTGCAGGAAGGAGTCTGGGCCGTAGAAAGACTCCGCAAAAGATAGAACATGTCCTATCGTTTGCTTTTTACGGACCATGATCCCGTACTTTATATGAGAGCACGGTCAGAAAATGCGGGTGGCTGTCCGTGGCCGCCAGCAGCCGGCCGTGCTCATTTACATATATGGAAGGGTCACCCCCTCCACGACGGGATCACGGGGTGCCGATGGGTTGTCATGTCAGCTGGGGGGCCGAGTCTTCCTTATAATTACATAGTGTCCCTAATGGGACTGAAAAAACGAAAATAGTTGTTTACTAAAGTTCTCAACAATATACATAAAATAATGTAAACAAAACATACATGATCCGTAATGATCCGAACGGTGCTTTGTTTTTTTTAAATATAACATTATCTAGAACTGTGGGAACTATAAACTGGAGGAAAAAAGCCAAATATGCGGTTTTTTAGTCACCTCAACACAGCAGTGATCGACCGATGATCCTCGATACAGCAGTGATCGACCGATGATCCTCGATACAGCAGTGATCGACCGATGATCATCGATACAGAAGTGATCGACCGATGATCCTCGATACAGCAGTGATCGACCATTGATCCTCGATACAGCAGTGATCAACCGATGATCCTCGATACAACAGTCATCGATCGATGATCCTCATTACAGCAGTGAATGATCAATGACTTCAGTATTCATACAGTGGATAGAGCTCTTTTAGATCGATCACGAGATCTTGCATTCTTAGACTGGTTGCTGCCGGGGAGAGTTGTGGGAAGACGCAGGGGATGTCGGGACAGTTCGGGGCTCAAATCCTGCAGGGAATTGGGTTATTTGCATAATTAAAGCACAATAAGTATAGGAGGTAACTTTACATTATTTTTGTATTAATTTCTTAAGGGGCTAATGGTTTATCAAAATAAACAGGTACCCCATTACAGGGGACAGGTACACTTTAAACTTACAGGCCTATCGTTTCCAGGCTCACTTTTTGAATATTGTCCCCACATTTGCGGTGCACCAGATCCAGTCACTATACAATCCTCGAATATCAGAAATAACGGTCGGTCCATTCCTGGACCGGGTATTCCGGTTGTAACACATTATCACCTGTCCACTGGATGTTCGTGCGCTGTACACAGCAGTTTCCGTCACTGCCATAGACTTGAATAGAGCGACAGGGTGCATGCTCGACCGCCGCGCCATTCAACTCCTCCTGACAACCAATCTTGCTGCTGGAGGGGGAGGGGGTCTGCAGACAAGGGACCCGTGTTCTGCCGATCCAGTGGATAGGTGATAACTTGTTACAACTGGAATACCCCTTTAATTCCTGCAGACCTCGGGGTCCGGTGATTTGGGTTTTTAAGGCGGCGCTGCACTTCTTGCCGGGTTAAGCAGGTGACAGCTAATGGAGAATTTACTTTATTTCTAATCTTCTCATCGGACGTTGGATTTTCCTGTCTAAATACAGGAGAGGAGACGACGTTTAATAGACCAGACTTCTCCTATCCTCCTCCACCATTACACCCAGATTATTTCTAAGGGGCTTCCCTTTCAGTTTTAAAGGCATATCCATAATATGGCGTTTCCGTAACCTCCATTAAAGTGAATAGCAGTCGCTGTAATACTGTAAATCGCCGCTACATGTGTGTTAAATATACACAGTGAGCAAGTAGAAATGAAGAGGAAGCCGCACTCTTACAAGCGCTGCACCCCCTTCAAAACAATTGATTGGCGGGAGTTGGACCCTGAGCGATCACCTTTTGATTGCCGATCCTGAAGATAGGCCATCAATTTTTAGGGACTGGAAGACCACTTTAAGCCCTCCTCAAGCCTAGTTATGGAGTAGGGTCCGATCCCATGAGCCCTCTCCATCCCGATCTCTGCTATGTCGGGAAGGGGTTAAAGGATACTTGAAAACTTATGTTGAGGTCACTAAAAGACCTAGGTGACCCCCCAAGCTGTACCTTTGAGAGCCTATCTGGTCTATTGATTAAAAATAGTTCTAGAAGCCCCCCCCCCCTTCCCCTTGTTGGGTCCTGCACCAGTTCTGAAGTGTAATGGTCTTTAATTATTGTTATAAATCGGTTTCCTTTATTGGACCTGCAGGTTTCTACCCCCAGTTTATATCCCCCATAATACATCACTTCATAAAATCTATTTCATTTATTGGTTGATTTTCTGCTTCTTCCAATTTACTTGGAGTCTTATAACAAACCCCTATAACAATTTTATTCTTCTTCCCCTTATTTCCACCCACAGGGACTCCGCATGATCATTTCCCTCATAGGGTTCATCACGCTGGATCGGCATTAGGCAAGAATTTACATATAAGCAAACCCCTCCCCCTTTCTTATTAGTATGATTATTTCTAAACAGACTGTAACCCTGATAATTAACACCCCAATCATAGTCATCATCCAGCACAGTCTCACTTATCCCCACTATGTCTTACGTCTCTTCCAACATTATCAATTTTATTTCCTTAATTTTGTTAATGAGGTTCTGGCATTATTATACATGAAGTTTATGTATTTTTCCGTATCTATTTTACTCTTATCCCTAAGTCGCTGTTTCAGCCCCTCAGTTTATTTCACCCCTAGATCCATTACATAGCCCCAAGTCATTATCTATTCTATCTTCCCCATCTATACAATAAATAGCCTTCCCTGTCCATACTTCAGTCACTAGAAAAAACAATCCCTAAACTCTAATACTGCCCCTATATACAAGAATATAACTACTATAATACTGCTCCTATATACAAGAATATAACTACTATAATACTGCCCCTATATACAAGAATATAACTACTATAATACTGCCCCCTATATACAAGAATATAACTACTATAATACTGCTCCTATACACAAGAATATAACTACTATAATACTGCTCCTATATACAAGAATATAACTACTATAATACTGCCCCTATATACAAGAATATAACTACTATAATACTGCCCCCTATATACAAGAATATAACTGCTATAATACTGCTCCTATATACAAGAATATAACTACTATAATACTGACCCTATGTACAAGAATATAACTACTATAATACTGCCCCTTATATACAAGAATATAACTACTATAATACTGCTCCTATATACAAGAATATAACTACTATAATACTGCTCCTATATACAAGAATATAACTACTATAATACTGCTCCTATATACAAGAATATAACTACTATAATACTGCTCCTATATACAAGAATATAACTACTAGAATACTGCTCCTATATACAAGAATATAACTACTATAATACTGCTCCTATATACAAGAATATAACTACTATAATACTGCCCCCTATATACAAGAATATAACTACTATAATACTGCCCCCTATCTACAAGAATATAACTACTGTAATACTGCTCCCTATATACAAGAATATAACTACTATAATACTGCTCCCTATATACAAGAATATAACTACTATAATACTACCCCTATATACAAGAATATAACTACTATAATACTGCCCCCTATATACAAGAATATAACTACTATAATACTGCCCCCTATATACAAGAATATAACTACTATAATACTGCCCTCTATATACAAGAATATAACTACTATAATACTGCTCCTATATACAAGAATATAACTACTATAATACTGACCCTATGTACAAGAATATAACTACTATAATACTGCCCCTTATATACAAGAATATAACTACTATAATACTGCTCCTATATACAAGAATATAACTACTATAATACTGCTCCTATATACAAGAATATAACTACTATAATACTGCTCCTATATACAAGAATATAAACTACTATAATACTGCCCCCTATATACAAGAATATAACTACTATAATACTGCTCCTATACACAAGAATATAACTACTATAATACTGCTCCTATATACAAGAATATAACTACTATAATACTGCTCCTATATACAAGAATAGAACTACTATAATACTGCTCCTATATACAAGAATATAACTACTATAATACTGCTCCTATATACAAGAATATAACTACTAGAATACTGCTCCTATATACAAGAATATAACTACTATAATACTGCTCCTATATACAAGAATATAACTACTATAATACTGCCCCCTATATACAAGAATATAACTACTATAATACTGCCCCCTATCTACAAGAATATAACTACTGTAATACTGCTCCCTATATACAAGAATATAACTACTATAATACTGCTCCCTATATACAAGAATATAACTACTATAATACTACCCCTATATACAAGAATATAACTACTATAATACTGCCCCCTATATACAAGAATATAACTACTATAATACTGCCCCCTATATACAAGAATATAACTACTATAATACTGCCCTCTATATACAAGAATATAACTACTATAATACTGCTCCTATATACAAGAATATAACTACTATAATACTGCCCCCTATATACAATATAACTACTATAATACTGCCTCCTATATACAAGAATATAACTACTATAATACTGCCCTATATACAAGAATATAACTACCATAATACTGCTCCCTATGTACAAGAATATAACTACTATAATACTGCCCCTATATACAAGAATATAACTACCATAATACTGCTCCTATATACAAGAATATAACTACTATAATACTGCTCCTATATACAAGAATATAACTACTATAATACTGCTCCTATATACAAGAATATAACTACTATAATACTGCCCCCTATATACAAGAATATAACTACTATAATACTGCTCCTATACACAAGAATATAACTACTATAATACTGCTCCTATATACAAGAATATAACTACTATAATACTGCTCCTATATACAAGAATATAACTACTATAATACTGCTCCTATATACAAGAATATAACTACTATAATACTGCTCCTGTATACAAGAATATAACTACTATAATACTGCTCCTATATACAAGAATATAACTACTATAATACTGCTCCTATATACAAGAATATAACTACTATAATACTGCCCCCTATATACAAGAATATAACTACTATAGTACTGCCCCCTACCTACAAGAATATAACTACTATAATACTGCTCCCTATATACAAGAATATAACTACTATAATACTGCTCCCTATATACAAGAATATAACTACTATAATACTGCCCCTATATACAAGAATATAACTACTATAATACTGCCCCCTATATACAAGAATATAACTACTATAATACTGCCCCTATATACAAGAATATAACTACTATAATACTGCCCCCTATATACAAGAAAATAACTACTATAATACTGACCTCTATATACAAAAATATAACTACTATAATACTGCTCCTATATACAAGAATATAACTACTATAATACTGCCCCTATATACAAGAATATAACTACCATAATACTGCTCCCTATATACAATATAACTACTATAATACTGCCACCTATATACAAGAATATAACTCCTATAATACTGCTCCTATATACAAGAATATAACTACTATAATACTGCCCCCTATATACAAGAATATAACTACTATAATACTGCCCTATATACAAGAATATAACTACCATAATACTGCTCCCTATATACAAGAATATAACTACTATAATACTGCCCCTATATACAAGAATATAACTACCATAATACTGCTCCTATATACAAGAATATAACTACTATAATACTGGCTCCTATATACAAGAATATAACTACTATAATACTGCCCTCTATATACAAGAATATAACTACTATAATACTGCCCTATATACAAGAATATAACTACTATAATACTGCCCCATATATACAAGAATATAACTACCATAATACTGCTCCCTATATACAAGAATATAACTACTATAATACTGCCCTCTATATACAAGAATATAACTACTATAATACTGCTCCTATATACAAGAATATAACTACTATAATACTGCCCTCTATATACAAGAATATAACTACCATAATACTACTCCTATATACAAGAATATAACTACCATAATACTGCTCCCTATATACAAGAATATAACTACAATAATACTGCCCCTATATACAAGAATATAACTACCATAATACTGCTCCTATATACAAGAATATAACTACTATAATACTGGCTCCTATATACAAGAATATAACTACTATAATACTGCCCTCTATATACAAGAATATAACTACTATAATACTGCCCTATATACAAGAATATAACTACTATAATACTGCCCCATATATACAAGAATATAACTACTATAATACTGCTCCTATATACAAGAATAGAACTACTATAATACTGCCCTATATACAAGAATATAACTACTATAATACTGCCCTATATACAAGAATATAACTACTATAATACTGCTCCCTATATACAGGAATAGAACTACTATAATACTGCTCCTATATACAAGAATATAACTACTGTAATACTGCCCCTATATACAAGAATATAACTACTATAATACTGCCCCCTATATACAAGAATATAACTACTATAATAATGCCCCCTATATACAAGAATATAACTACTATAATACTGCCCCTATATACAAGAATATAACTACTATAATACTTCCCCCTATATACAAGAATATAACTATTATAATACTGCCCCTATATACAAGAATATAACTATTATAATACTGCCCCTATATACAAGAATATAACTACTATAATACTGCCCCCTATATACAAGAATATAACTACTATAATACTGCTCCCTATATACAAGAATATAACTACTATAATACTGTCCCTATATACAAGAACATAACTACTATAATACTGTCCCTATATACAAGAATATAACTACTATAATACTGCCCCTATATACAAGAATATAACTACTATAATACTGCTCCCTATATACAAGAATATAACTACTATAATACTGCTCCCTATATACAAGAATATAACTACTATAATACTGCCCCTATATACAAGAATATAACTATTATAATACTGCCGCTATATACAAGAATATAACTACTATAATACTGCCTCCTATATACAAGAATATAACTATTATAATACTGCCCCTATATACAAGAATATAACTACTATAATACTGCCCCCTATATACAAGAATATAACTACTATAATACTGCCCCTATATACAAGAATATAACCACTATAATACTGCTCCCTGTATACAAGAATATAACTACTATAATACTGCCCCTATATACAAGAATATAACTATTATAATACTGCCCCTATATACAAGAATATAACTACTATAATACTGCCTCCTATATACAAGAATATAACTACTATAATACTGCTCCCTATATACAAGAATATAACTACTATAATACTGCTCCTATATACAAGAATATAACTACTATAATACTGCCCCCTATATACAAGAATATAACTACTATAATTCTGCCCCCTATATACAAGAATATAACTACTATAATACTGCCCCCTATATACAAGAATATAACTACTATAATGCTGCTGCTATATACAAGAATATAACTACTATAATACTGGCTCCTATATACAAGAATACTACTACTATAATACTGCTCCTATATACAAGCATATAACTACTATAATACTGCCCCTATATACAAGAATATAACTACTATAATACTGCCCCAATATACAAGAATATAACTACTATAATACTGCCCCCTATATACAAGAATATAACTACTATAATACTGCTCCCTATATACAAGAATATAACTACTATAATACTGTCCCTATATACAAGAATATAACTACTATAATACTGTCCCTATATACAAGAATATAACTACTATAATACTGCCCCTATATACAAGAATATAACTACTATAATACTGCTCCCTATATACAAGAATATAACTATTATAATACTGCCCCTATATACAAGAATATAACTACTATAATACTGCCTCCTATATACAAGAATATAACTACTATAATACTGCTCCCTATATACAAGAATATAACTACTATAATACTGCTCCTATATACAAGAATATAACTACTATAATACTGCCCCCTATATACAAGAATATAACTACTATAATTCTGCCCCCTATATACAAGAATATAACTACTATAATACTGCCCCCTATATACAAGAATATAACTACTATAATGCTGCTGCTATATACAAGAATATAACTACTATAATACTGGCTCCTATATACAAGAATACTACTACTATAATACTGCTCCTATATACAAGCATATAACTACTATAATACTGCCCCTATATACAAGAATATAACTACTATAATACTGCCCCCTATATACAAGAATATAACTACTATAATACTGCTCCCTATATACAAGAATATAACTACTATAATACTGTCCCTATATACAAGAATATAACTACTATAATACTGTCCCTATATACAAGAATATAACTACTATAATACTGCCCCTATATACAAGAATATAACTACTATAATACTGCTCCCTATATACAAGAATATAACTACTATAATACTGCCCCTATATACAAGAATATAACTATTATAATACTGCCGCTATATACAAGAATATAACTACTATAATACTGCCTCCTATATACAAGAATATAACTATTATAATACTGCCCCTATATACAAGAATATAACTACTATAATACTGCCCCCTATATACAAGAATATAACTACTATAATACTGCCCCTATATACAAGAATATAACTACTATAATACTGCTCCCTGTATACAAGAATATAACTACTATAATACTGCCCCTATATACAAGAATATAACTATTATAATACTGCCCCTATATACAAGAATATAACTACTATAATACTGCCCCCTATATACAAGAATATAACTACTATAATACTGCTCCCTATATACAAGAATATAACTACTATAATACTGCTCCTATATACAAGAATATATCTACTATAATACTGCCCCCTATATACAAGAATATAACTACTATAATACTGCCCCTATATACAAGAATATAACTACTATAATACTGGCCCCTATATACAAGAATATAACTACTATAATACTGTCCCTGTATACAAGAATATAACTACTATAATACTGCCCCCATATACAAGAATATAACTACTATAATACTGGCCCCTATATACAAGAATATAACTACTATAATACTGCCACCTATATACAAGAATATAACTACTATAATACTGCCCCTATATACAAGAATATAACTACTATAATACTGCCCCTATATACAAGAATATAACTACTATAATACTGCCTCCTATATACAAGAATATAACTATTATAATACTGCCCCCTATATACAAGAATATAACTACTATAATACTGCTCCTATATACAAGAATATAACTACTATAATACTGCACCTATATACAAGAATATAACTACTATAATACTGCCCCCTATGTACAAGAACATAACTACTATAATACTGCCCCCTATATACAAGAATATAACTACTATAATACTGCTCCTATATACAAGAATATAACTACTATAATACTGCCCCCTATATACAAGAATATAACTACTATAATACTGCCTCTATATACAAGAATATAACTACTATAATACTGCTCCCTGTATACAAGAATATAACTACTATTATACTGCCCCTATATACAAGAATATAACTATTATAATACTGCCCCTATATACAAGAATATAACTACTATAATACTGCCCCCTATATACAATATAACTACTATAATACTGCCCCCTATATACAAGAATATAACTACTATAATTCTGCCCCCTATATACAAGAATATAACTACTATAATACTGCCCCCTATATACAAGAATATAACTACTATAATACTGCTGCTACATACAAGAATATAACTACTATAATACTGGCTCCTATATACAGTAATACAACTACTATAATACTGCTCCTATATACAAGCATATAACTACTATAATACTGCCCCTATATACAAGAATATAACTACTATAATACTGCCCCTATATACAAGAATATAACTACTATAATACTGCCCCCTATATACAAGAATATAACTACTATAATACTGCCCCTTATATACAAGAATATAACTACTATAATACTGCCCCTATATACAAGCATATAACTACTATAATACTGCCCCTATATACAAGAATATAACTACTATAATAATGCCCCTATATACAAGAATACAACTACTATAATACTGCTCCTATATACAAGAATATGACTACTGTAATGCTGCCCCTATATACAAGAATATAACTACTATAATACTGCTCCTATATACAAGAATATAACTACTATAATACTGCTCCTATATACAAGAATACAACTACTATAATACTGCCCCTATATACAAGAATATAACTACTATAATAATGCCCCTATATACAAGAATATAACTACTATAATACTGCTCCTATATACAAGAATATAACTACTATAATACTGCTCCTATATACAAGAATATAACTACTATAATACTGCCCCTATATACAAGCATATAACTACTATAATACTGCCCCTATATACAAGAATATAACTACTATAATAATGCCCCTATATACAAGAATACAACTACTATAATACTGCTCCTATATACAAGAATATGACTACTGTAATACTGCTCCTATATACAAGAATATAACTACTATAATACTGCTCCTATATACAAGAATATAACTACTATAATACTGCTCCTATATACAAGAATATAACTACTATAATACTGCTCCTATATACAAGAATATAACTACTATAATACTGCCCCTATATACAAGAATATAACTACTATAATACTGCCCCTATATACAAGAATATAACTACTGTAATACTGCCCCTATATACAAGAATATAACTACTATAATAATGCCCCTATATACAAGAATATAACTACTATAATACTGCCCCTATATACAAGAATATAACTACTATAATAATGCCCCTATATACAAGAATATAACTACTATAATAATGCCCCTATATACAAGAATACAACTACTATAATACTGCTACTATATACAAGAATATAACTACTATAATACTGCCCCTATATACAAGAATATAACTACTATAATACTGCTCCTATATACAAGACTATAACTACTATAATACTGCTCCTATATACAAGAATATAACTACTATAATACTGCCCCCTATATACAAGAATATCACTACTATAATACTGCCCCTATATACAAGAATATAACTACTACAATACTGCTCCTATATTCAGGAATATAACTACTATAATACTGCTCCTATATACAAGACTATAACTACTATAATACTGCCCCCTATAAACAAGAATATAACTACTATAATACTGCCCCCTATATACAAGAATATCACTACTATAATACTGCCCCTATATACAAGAATATAACTACTATAATACTGCCCCTATATTCAGGAATATAACTACTATAATACTGCTCCTATATACAAGACTATAACTACTATAATACTGCCCCCTATAAACAAGAATATAACTACTATAATACTGCCTAATATATACAAGAATATAACTACTATAATACTGTCCTCTATATACAAGAATATGACTACTATAATACTGCCCCCTATATACAAGAATATAACTACTATAATACTGCTCCCTCTATACAAGAATATAACTACTATAATACTGCCCCCTATATACAAGAATATAACTACTATAATACTGCCTCCTATATACAAGAATATAACTACTATAATACTGCCTCCTATATACAAGAATATATCTACTATAATACTGCCCCTATATACAAGAATATAACTACTATAATACTGCCCCTATATACAAGAATATAACTACTATAATACTGCCCCTATATACAAGAATATAACTACTATAATACCTCCCCTATATACAAGAATATAACTACTATAATACTGCCCCTATATACAAGAATATAACTACTATAATACTGCACCCTATATACAAGAATATAACTACTATAATACTGCCCCTATATACAAGAATATAACTACTATAATACTGCCCCTATATACAAGAATATAACTACTATAATACCTCCCCTATATACAAGAATATAACTACTATAATACTGCGTCCTATATACAAGAATATAACTACTATAATACTGCGTCCTATATACAAGAATATAACTACTATAATACTGCCCCCTATATACAAGAATATAACTACTATAATACTGCTCCTATATACAAGAATATAACTACTATAATACTGCCCCTATATACAAGAATATAACTACTATAATACTGCCTCCTATATACAAGAATATAACTACTATAATACTGCTCCTATATACAAGAATATATCTACTATAATACTGCTCCCTATATACAAGAATATAACTACTATAATACTGCTCCTATATACAAGAATATAACTACTATAATACTGCTCCTATATACAAGAATATAACTACTATAATACTGCTCCTATATACAAGAATATAACTACTATAATACTGCTCCTATATACAAGAATATAACTACTATAATACTGCTCCTATATACAAGAATATAACTACTATAATACTGCTCCTATATACAAGAATATAACTACTATAATACTGCTCCTATATACAAGAATATAACTACTATAATACTGCTCCCTATATACAAGAATATATCTACTATAATACTGCTCCCTATATACAAGAATATAACTACTATAATACTGCTCCTATATACAAGAATATATCTACTATAATACTGCTCCCTATATACAAGAATATAACTACTATAATACTGCTCCTATATACAAGAATATATCTACTATAATACTGCTCCCTATATACAAGAATATAACTACTATAATACTGCTCCTATATACAAGAATATAACTACTATAATACTGCTCCTATATACAAGAATATAACTACTATAATACTGCTCCTATATACAAGAATATAACTACTATAATACTGCTCCTATATACAAGAATATAACTACTATAATACTGCTCCTATATACAAGAATATAACTACTATAATACTGCCCCTATATACAAGAATATAACTACTATAATACTGCGTCCTATATACAAGAATATAACTACTATAATACTGCCCCCTATATACAAGAATATAACTACTATAATACTGCTCCTATATACAAGAATATAACTACTATAATACTGCCCCTATATACAAGAATATAACTACTATAATACTGCCTCCTATATACAAGAATATAACTACTATAATACTGCTCCTATATACAAGAATATATCTACTATAATACTGCTCCCTATATACAAGAATATAACTACTATAATACTGCTCCTATATACAAGAATATAACTACTATAATACTGCTCCTATATACAAGAATATAACTACTATAATACTGCTCCTATATACAAGAATATAACTACTATAATACTGCTCCTATATACAAGAATATAACTACTATAATACTGCTCCTATATACAAGAATATAACTACTATAATACTGCTCCCTATATACAAGAATATATCTACTATAATACTGCTCCCTATATACAAGAATATAACTACTATAATACTGCTCCTATATACAAGAATATATCTACTATAATACTGCTCCCTATATACAAGAATATAACTACTATAATACTGCTCCTATATACAAGAATATATCTACTATAATACTGCTCCCTATATACAAGAATATAACTACTATAATACTGCTCCTATATACAAGAATATAACTACTATAATACTGCTCCTATATACAAGAATATAACTACTATAATACTGCTCCTATATACAAGAATATAACTACTATAATACTGCTCCTATATACAAGAATATAACTACTATAATACTGCCTCCTATATACAAGAATATAACTACTATAATACTGCCCCCTATGTATAAGAATATAACTACTATAATACTACCCCCTATATACAAGAATATAACTACTATAATACTGCCCCCTATATACAAGAATATGAGTCTTCCTGGCTGGAGTTTCTACTTCTCTTTGTTATATTTGTACAGACATTAAACTTCAGATCTTTTTGCAGTAGATGTTGCAGATTGAGCAGATACGGAATGATTTTCGGGGGGCTTCCTATGATATTGTGATTCGTGTTCGCGCTCTTCTGACATTTACAGCGCTTTGACCTTCTGATCATGTAAACGATGAAATGGAGAGGAGCCGAGAACAAGCAATGAGATCATAAGGGGGTGAAGTCCAGATTAGATGAAGAATCTCGCTGCTGCGCCAACTCTCCCAGATGACCTAAAATACTGCAATACAAAGTGGGTGCTGTGTGCCCACCCGGCCGGGTGTCAGGCATGAAGCGTCTGAGGGAGGAAGGGGCCGGAATGACACTTGGCTATAACGGTCTGGATTATAGTTCTGTCCTGGGGAGACTGTCTGATAAATACCAGCAGCCTGCTTCTCGCAACTGACCCGGCACAACTTGGCACCAAAGCAAATGTTAAGGAGATGACTTCATTCCACGGTTACGTTATTGGCCAGAAGTAGTTAACCCCTTTGCAAGCTATTGCGTCAGTGCAAGAAGTGCAGTATACTTAAGGAGTTAAAAAGGCGGTCACCACATTATAAGTGTCCTGTCTCCTATATAAGGAGATCGGCGCTATAATGTAGGTGACCGTAATGCTTTTTATTTAGAAAAACGATCTATTTTCACCACATTAGGAGCGATTTTAGCTTTATGCTAATGAGTTTCTTAATGCCCAAGTGGGCGTGTTTTTACTTTAGACCAAGTGGGCGTTGTGGAGAGAAGTGTATGACGCTGACCAATCAGTGACCAATCAGCGTCATACACTTCTCTCCATTCATTTAGTCAGTGCATAGTGACCCTGCTTTGTTCGCTATGTGCTGTCTTATACTGATATATTAACGTTACTGAAGTGTTTAGACCGTGAATAGACATTCCTTCCAGCCAGGACGCGATGTCTATTCACAATCCCGACACTTCGCTAACGTTTGTTTGGTACTTACAGCAGAGCAAGCGTAATCTCGCGAGATCTCGCTGTAAATGACAGGTTACAGCGAGATTACGCTTGCTCTGCTGTAAGTACCATAGAAACGTTAGCGAAGTGTCGAGATTGTGAATAGACATCGCGTCCTGGCGGGAAGGAATGTCTATTCACTGTCTAGACACTTCAGTAACGTTGATATGTCAGTATAAGACAGCACATAGAGAACAACGCAGGGTCACTATGCACTGACTAAATGAATGGAGAGAAGTGCATGACGCTGACTGGTCACCGATTGGTCACTGATTGGTCAGCGTCATACACTTCTCTGTACAACACCCACTTGGTCTAAAGTAAAAACACGCCCACTTGGGCATTAAGAAACTCATTAGCATAAAGCGAAAATCGCTCCTAATGTGGTGAAAATAGATTGTTTTTCTAAATAAAAAGCATTACTGTCACCTACATTATAGCGCCGATCTCCTTATATAGGACACTTATAATGTGGTGACAGAGCCTCTTTAAACTTTCCGTAGAATAAGTAAAAATACCAATTCACTGAGAAGTTGTTCTTGGAACTTTCTTATAGTCTACGGCACTTTATAGGGTGAGCACTGACACTTCCCCACAGTTGGAAATTTTAAAACGATCACTTGTCTGACAGACTATAATAAAATCACTAAAGAAAAATATTAAACAAGCCCAACACAATCACGCAAGTAGAAAATACACACAACATTACTTATCCTGTACTGATCCGGAGTTATATCCTGTATTATACTCCAGAGCTGCACTCACTATTCTGCTGGGGGAGTCACTGTGTACATACATACATTACTTATCCTGTACTGATCCTGAGTTATATCCTGTATTATACTCCAGAGCTGCACTCACTATTCTGCTGGTGGAGTCACTGTGTACATACATTACATTACTTATTCTGTACTTATCCTGAGTTACATCCTGTATTATACTCCAGAGCTGCACTCACTATTCTGCTGGTGGAGTCACTGTGTATATACACATTACATTACTTATCCTGAGTTATATCCTGTATTATACTCCAGAGCTGCACTCACTATTGTGCTGGTGGAGTCACTGTGTACATACATTACATTACTTATCCTGTACTGATCCTGAGTTACATCCTATATTATACTCCAGAGCTGCACTCACTATTCTGCTGGTGGAGTCACTGTGTACATACATTACTTATCCTGTACTGATCCTGAGTTATATCCTGTATTATACTCCAGAGCTGCACTCACTATTCTGCTGGGGGAGTCACTGTGTACATACATACATTACTTATCCTGTACTGATCCTGAGTTATATCCTGTATTATACTCCAGAGCTGCACTCACTATTCTGCTGGTGGAGTCACTGTGTACATACATTACATTACTTATCCTGTACTGATCCTGAGTTACATCCTGTATTATACTCCAGAGCTGCACTCACTATTCTGCTGGTGGAGTCACTGTGTACATACATTACTTATCCTGTACTGATCCTGAGTTCCATCCTGTATTATACTCCAGAGCTGCACTCGCTATTCTGCTGGTGGAGTCACTGTGTACATACATTGGAGTATAATAGAGGATGTAACTCAGGATCAGTACAGGATAAGTAATGTAATGTATGTACACAGTGACTCCACCAGCAGAATAGTGAGTGCAGCTCTGGAGTATAATACAGGATGGAACTCAGGATCAGTACAGGATAAGTAACGTATGTACACAGTGACTCCACAAGCAGAATAGGGAGTGCAGCTCTGGAGTATAATACAGGCTATAACTCCGGATCAGTACAGGATAAGTAATGTAATGTATGTACACAGTGACTCCACCAGCAGAATAGTGAGTTGAGCTCTGGAGTATAATACAGGATGTAACTCAGGATCAGTACAGGATAAATAATGTATGTACACAGTGACTTCACCAGCAGAATAGTGAGTGCAGCTCTGGAGTATAATACAGGATGTAACTCAGGATCAGTACAGGATAAGTAATGTAATGTATGTACACAGTGACTCCACCAGCAGAATAGTGAGTGCAGCTCTGGAGTATAACACAGGATGGAACTCAGGATCAGTACAGGATAAGTAACGTATGTACACAGTGACTCCACCAGCAGAATAGGGAGTGCAGCTCTGGAGTATAATACAGGATGTAACTCAGGATCAGTACAGGATAAGTAATGTAATGTATGTACACAGTGACGTCACCAGCAGAATAGTGAGTGCAGCTCTGGAGTATAATACAGGATGTAACTCAGGATCAGTACAGGATAAGTAATGTAATGTATGTACACAGTGACTCCACCAGCAGAATAGTGAGTGCAGCTCTGGAGTATAACACAGGATGGAACTCAGGATCAGTACAGGATAAGTAACGTATGTACACAGTGACTCCACCAGCAGAATAGGGAGTGCAGCTCTGGAGTATAATACAGGATGTAACTCAGGATCAGTACAGGATAAGTAATGTAATGTATGTACACAGTGACGTCACCAGCAGAATAGTGAGTGCAGCTCTGGAGTATAATACAGGATGTAACTCAGGATCAGTACAGGATAAGTAATGTAATGTATGTACACAGTGACGTCACCAGCAGAATAGTGACTGCAGCTCTGGAGTATAATACAGGATGTAACGGTGTACATAACATTACTTATCCTGCATTGATCCAGTGACTCCGCAGTGGAGGGGAATTTACACATTAACCACTTGAGATTACATCTCAGTGTTTTTCTTTTGTCAACTTTAAACAGATTCCAAAAAGTTCAAAATAATATGGAAAAAGTATTAAGTGTTCTCATTGTGCATAACTCTGACAAGTGAGAACGGAGAATGTTCTGCACACAACGTACTCTGCCTGGTGTTCTAGCACCTAGTGATCGGACGTGGGGGGTGGGGGGTGTGGGCACGATCCCTGGTAGTTCACAATTCTGAACAAAAAAAATAAATGAAACGTGTGACCCAGCGTTGGGGCTCAGACCCGTCCTCCTTGCACAGATGACCATGTGGCAGCAACGCTCCTACACAATGCAGAGCCCGTCACCTGCTGCTCTTTGTTTCTAAAAATTGAAGCACACATAATATATACCGGCCACAGCATTGCCAATAGGGGGAAGTAACAAGTTTCTCTCTGGTTTGAGTAATTATTATGTTATCAGATTCATTCCATATAAAAGACAAAGGGCATAGGGTAGAAATACATTCCCCACCATTTTCTGCAGATATCTCGGCAGCCTGTATTCTGTACGTAGAGCACTCTCGGGAGCCTGTATTCTGTACGTAGAGCACTCTCGGGAGCCTGTATTCTGTACGTAGAGCACTCTCGGGAGCCTGTATTCTGTACGTAGAGCACTCTCGGGAGCCTGCATTCTGTACGTAGAGCACTCTCGGCGGCCTGCATTCTGTACGTAGAGCACGCTCGGCGGCCTGTATTCTGTACGTAGAGCACGCTCGGTGGCCTGTATTCTGTACGTAGAGCACGCTCGGCGGCCTGTATTCTGTACGTAGAGCACGCTCGGCGGCCTGCATTCTGTACGTAGAGCACTCTCGGCAGCCTGCATTCTGTACGTAGAGCACTCTCGGCGGCCTTCATTCTGTACGTAGAGCACTCTCGGCGGCCTTCAATCTGTACGTAGAGCACGCTCGGCAGCCTGTATTTTGTACGTAGAGCACTCTCGGGAGCCTGTATTCTGTACGTAGAGCACTCTCGGGAGCCTGCATTCTGTACGTAGAGCACTCTCGGCGGCCTGCATTCTGTACGTAGAACACGCTCGGCGGCCTGTATTCTGTACGTAGAGCACGCTCGGTGGCCTGTATTCTGTACGTAGAGCACGCTCGGCGGCCTGTATTCTGTACGTAGAGCACGCTCGGCGGCCTGCATTCTGTACGTAGAGCACTCTCGGCAGCCTGCATTCTGTACGTAGAGCACTCTCGGCGGCCTTCATTCTGTACGTAGAGCACTCTCGGCGGCCTTCAATCTGTACGTAGAGCACGCTCGGCAGCCTGTATTCTGTACGTAGAGCACTCTCGGCAGCCTGTATTCTGTACGTAGAGCACTCTCGGCAGCCTGCATTCTGTACGTAGAGCACTCTCGGCAGCCTGCATTCTGTACGTAGAGCACTCTCGGCGGCCTGCATTCTGTACGTAGAGCACTCTCGGCAGCCTGCATTCTGTACGTAGAGCACTCTCGGCAGCCTGCATTCTGTACGTAGAGCACTCTCGGCGGCCTGCATTCTGTACGTAGAGCACTCTCGGCGGCCTGCATTCTGTACGTAGAGCACTCTCGGCAGCCTGCATTCTGTACGTAGAGCACTCTCGGCGGCCTTCATTCTGTACGTAGAGCACGCTCGGCGGCCTGTATTCTGTACGTAGAGCACTCTCGGCGGCCTGCATTCTGTACGTAGAGCACTCTCGGCGGCCTGCATTCTGTACGTAGAGCACTCTCGGCAGCCTGCATTCTGTACGTAGAGCACTCTCGGCAGCCTGCATTCTGTACGTAGAGCACTCTCGGCGGCCTTCATTCTGTACGTAGAGCACGCTCGGCGGCCTGTATTCTGTACGTAGAGCATTCACAATTGTGATTTGACATTTCTGCAGCTGGTCTTGCCCGCATTGTACGTTGCTGCAGCGTTAGAGTATGTTCACACGACAGCGTCCGTAACGGCTGAAATTACGAGGATGTTTTCAGGAGAAAACATCCCTGTAATTTCAGCCGTAACGGCATGTGCAGGCGCTTGAACGCCGCGTCCATTACGGACGTAATTGGCACTGCTTTTCATTGGAGTCAATGAATAACGGCTCCAATTACGCCCCAAGAAGTGACAGGTCGCTTCTTTGACGCGGGCGTCTATTTACGCGCCGTCATTTGACAGCGGCGCGTAAATATACGCCTCGTGTGAACAGACAAACGTCTGCCCATTGCTTTCAATAGGCAGATGTTTGGCAACGCTTTCAAGCCGCATTTTTCGGACGTAATTCGGGGCAAAAACGCCCTAATTATGTCCGTAATTAGTGTGTGTGAACATACCCTTACACATTCATTGTGAGAAGTCTCCTACAAGCTCTGGCCTGAACTCTGCTTCGGACAGATGGGATCCCACGGAGAGGTTATCTGGCTGTAAGAGTGAGCAGGTGTAAACTCCACTTGATGCAATGTGATTGGGATTTGCAGCTGTGTCTGAACTCCTTGGCGCCCCTTCCTAAAAATGTTTTATTTGTAAATCAGAGGCAATAATATATGAGCAGGTGATTGTCAAGAACACGGGCACCGCAGTGCTGGACGTGCTCAGATAGAGCTGGTGTGACGTGCGGGGAATGCAGGATCCTGAGCCGTTAGTCATCATGACACAAGTCAGGCTCCGACCGCATCGTTCCACAACAAGTTGACACGCACTTGTCCCAAAAACTGTGACTCAGAAAACATCAGTGGACTATGACACGGTCCTTGGAGTCAGACGGCCATGAAATGTTTTCCATCATGTGTAAGTCCTGCAGAGCTGTGCACCAGACACGAGGTGTAAACCGTGAGCACAAGGACGGGTTTGTTTCAGGGTCGGGCCATGAACAGAAGAGGTCAGTGCAGTCCTGCGGAGGATAGACATTGGCCGCTCTAAGTGAAGCCATGCTGTGTCCCTGGCTGCGTCCCTGGCTGCGTCCATCAGGGACCACGGCTTCGTGGCTCTTGTGTCAACAATCGATGTCTTGTAACGGTTACGATGCATGAAAAGTTATCATAGAATCTAAGAAATGAAGGAATTACATGTAACGGAGGATCAGCATTGAACACTCCATCCGGGGCTCAGCTGCTGCCGTCATAGGGGGCACGATACAGGGATCACTACCAGTATAACCAGGGCCCATCAGGGTAAGAACAGGGGAGCGCACCCCCAGCCCAAGGCGCATCATCCCCAGACTGAGTAAATGTTCTGATCGGATCATTATCAGGCGCATGGCACATTTTGCATTTTTAGGTCATATTTTGAAGCTAAAAGTGGAAATAGATAAAAAAAAAAAAAAACAGAAGGGGCGACTGACAAAGCTCAGTCCGGTCCGGCTCCCCACTGCAAAGTGTAAACTATGACGGCGAGTCCTAGCGATATGTCCTGTGATGATTTCGTTCAATGTCGTATCAGAGGGGTTCAACTACGGTGACATTTTCCGGAGGCTGCGGGGCCGGCCTCAGACTTCAATGGATCAGCCCTAGAATAAGCAGAGCTGAGAGGAGATGAAGCAGCCGCCACCCAGCCTTACTGATCATCGGCGATCAGACCCGCACGGACGTCTTATCAGAGATTCACATCTAAACTCTACGCAGTTACCTGTTCCACTGCAATAAAAGATTCAAATGTGTGACAAAGAACTACAAGTCCCAGCATGCACTGTGTTCAGGCATACATAGGAGAGGGCGGTGAGGAGCCGTGACCACTCACCTTGTCCCCGGTGTCAGCACAACCAGATGATTGGATAACAGAATATTCAGCCGTCATCGGTAAGATCACGAGTTCTGTGAGAATTTCCAGGAACATTTCGGCAAGTGCGGACCCCGTTCTGGCTTCTTTACTCCACTATAAATATTTACAGAAACAAAAGAGGGATTAGGAACAAGAAGAATACAGAGGCACGAGGAGCGCCCCCTGCTGTTCATCTCCTGATTACAAATACCCCCATGACCCAACCAGTAAAGAACATTGTGAATGGACTCCCACAGCCCTGGGGTCGAAACAAGGGGCAACGTCGGCAGCTCCACCCCAAGATACGGCAGGTTGTGTTACATTCTATAGCCGCGGTCTACATGCTGGGAGTTGTAGTTTCACACCAGCTGAAGATCTCTGATCTACAGGATCAACCCAACAAGTGGCACCAACCCAATGTAACGTAATAATCCAATAATGGTGAGACTTCCCTGAAAAGCGTGAACATTCCTCACCTGCACGGGTCACCCGACACGAAGGAGTGAAGATGATCAGTGGCGATCTTCAGATCTGCGTCAGGTGACATCATCCGAGCGACTGTGTGATCCGGAGTCACTCTGCAACCGAAAAAGATGCCAACATTGCTTCTCTGCCGGAATGTGAAACAATCATGTGATTACATCCGCCTGATCGCTAAACGAGAGGACACAGAAGTGGAAGCCGAAGGCCTTATTCACACGAACGTGTTAAACGTCCGTGGGACGGCCATTGAAACAGCAGCCGTCCCACGGACCTATGTTATTCAATGTGGCCATTCATACAGCCGTTGTTTCAACGGACCGCGTGAAGGGTCCGTGCGAAAATAGGACATGTCCGTTCTATTCGCGCATCACACATCCCTCCATAGACTCTCAACTATGGGGGATGTGTGACATCGCGTCCCGCAGCGCTGAGCACGGATGCACCTCAGACGTGAAAAACTGCAGTTTTTCATGTCCGAGATGCGCAGCATTCGTGTAAATAAAGCCTAACCCTGACTAGGACACTGTAGGGGGCGCTGTGAGGTGACCGGTAAATAAGTACACTACAGTGGGCGCTGTGAGGTGACCAGTATGTAATGACACTATAGGGGGCGCTGTGAGGGGACCGGTACATAAAGACACTATAGGGGGCGCTGTGAGGTGACCAGTATGTAAGGACACTATAGGGGGCGCTGTGAGGGGACCGGTACATAAAGACACTATAGGGGGCGCTGTGAGGTGACCGGTACATAAAGACACTATAGGGGGCGCTGTGAGGTGACCGGTACATAAAGACACTATAGGGGGCGCTGTGAGGTGACCGGTACATAAGGACACTATAGGGGGCGCTGAGGTGTCCTGTATATAAGGACACTATAGGGGCGCTGTGAGGGGACCTGTATATAAGGACACTATAGGGGCACTGTGAGGGGACCTGTATATGAAGACACTATAGGGAGCTGACCTGTATATAATTACCCTATAGGGGGCTGTGAGCTGACCTGTATGTAAGGACACTGTAGGGAGCTGACCTGTATATAAGGACACTATAGGGGGCGCTGTGAGCTGACCTGTATATAAGGACACTATAGGGAGCGGACCTGAATATAAGGACACTATAGGGGGCGCTGTGAGCTGATCTGTACATAATGACACTATAGGGGGCACAGTGAGCTGACCTGTATATAAGGACACTATAGGGGCTGTGAGCTGACCTGTATATAAGGACACTATAGGGAGCTCACCTGTATATAAGGACACTACAAGGAGCGCTAGGAGGTGACCTGTATATTAGGACACTATAGGGAGAGCTGGGAGGTGACCTGTATATAAGGACACTATAGGGTGCGTTGGGAGGTGACCTGTATATAATTACACTATAGGGGGCGCTGTGAGCTCACCTGTATATAAGGACACTATAAGGAGCGCTAGGAGGTGACCTGTATATTAGGACACTATAGGGAGAGCTGGGAGGTGATCTGTATATAAGGACACTATAGGGTGCGTTGGGAGCTGACCTGTATATAATGACACTATAGGGAGCACTGTGAGCTGACCTGTATGTAAGGACACTATAGGGGGCGCTGTGAGCTGACCTCTACATAATGACACTATAGGGGGCACTGTGAGCTGACCTGTATATAAGGACACTATAAGGAGCGCTAGGTGACCTGTATATTAGGACACTGTAGGGAAAGCTGGGAGGTGACCTGTATATAAGGGCACTATAGAGTGCGTTGGGAGGTGACCTGTATATATTGACACTATAGGGACCTGACCTGTATAAAAGGACACTATAGGGGTCGCTGTGAGGTGACCTATATAAGGACACTATAGGGAGCTGACCTGTATATAAGGGCACTATAGGGGTGCTTGGAGCTGACCTGTATATAAGGACAGTGTAGGGAGCTGACCTGTATATAAGGACACTATAGGGGGCGCTGGGAGGTGACCCGTATATAAGGACACTATAGGGAGCGCTGGGAGGTGACCTGTATATAAGGACACTATAGGGGCGCTGGGAGGTGACCTGTATATAAGGACACAATAGGGGGCACGGTGAGGTGACCTGTATATAAGGACACTATAGGGAGAGCTGGGAGGTGGCCTGTATATAAGGACACTGTAGGGGCGCTGGGAGGTGATCTGTATATAAGGAAACTATAAGGAGCGCTGGGAGGTGAACTGTATATAAGGGCACTATAGGGGGCGCTGGGAGGTGACCCGTATATAAGGACACTATAGGGGGCGCTTGGAGGTGACCTGTATATAAGGACACTATAGGGGCGCTGTGAGGTGACCCATATATAAGGACACTATAGGGAGTGGACCTGTATATAAGGACACTATGGGGAGCGCTGTGATCTGACCTGTATATAAGGACACTATAGGGAGCTGACCTGTATATAAGAACACTATAGGGAGCGCTGGGAGGTGACCTGTAAATAAGGACACTATGGGGAGCGCTGGGAGGTGACCTGTATATAAGGACACTATAGGGGTAGCTGTGAGCGGACCTGTATATAAGGACACTATAGGGGGTGCTGGGAGCTGACCTGTATATAAGGACACTCTAGGGGGTGCTGTAAGGTGATCGGCATATAAGGACACTATAGGGGCGGACCTGTATATAAGGGCAATATAGGGGTGCTGGGAGCTGACCTGTATATAAGGACACTATAGGGAGCTGACCTGTATATAAAGACACTATAGGGGCGCTGACCTGTATATAAGGACACTATAGGGAGCTGACCTGTATATAAAGACACTATAGGGGCGCTGACCTGTATATAAGGACACTATGGGGAGGTGACCTGTATATAAGGACACTATAGGGAGTGGACCTGTATATAAGGACACTATGGGGAGCGCTGTGAGCTGACCTGTATATAAGGACACTATAGGGAGCTGACCTGTATATAAGAACACTATAGGGAGCGCTGGGAGGTGACCTGTATATAAGGACACTATGGGGAGCGCTGGGAGCTGACCTGTGTATAAGGACACTATAGGGGTAGCTGTGAGCGGACCTGTATATAAGGACACTATAGGGGGTGCTGGGAGCTGACCTGTATATAAGGACACTATAGGGGGTGCTGTGAGGTGATCGGTATAAAAGGACACGATAGGGAGCGGACCTGTATATAAGGACACTATAAGGAGCTGACCTGTATAGAAGGACACTATAGGGGGCGCTGAGAGTTGACCTGTATAGAAGGACACTATAGGGGACGCTGGGAGCTGACCTGTATTGAAGGACACTATAGGGGACGCTGGGAGCTGACCTGTATATGTGGGCACTATAGGGGCGCTGTGAGCGGACCTGTATATAAGGACACTATAGGGAGTGGACCTGTATATAAGGACACTATAGGGGGTGCTGGGAAATTACCTGTATATAAGGACACTATAGGTAGCTGGCCTGCATATAAGGGCACTATAGGGGCGCTGGGAGATGACCTGCATATAAGGACACTATAGGGAGCTGACCTGTATATAAGGACACTATGGGGAGCTGACCTGTATATAAGGACACTATGGGGAGCATTGGGAGGGGACCTGTATATAAGGACATTATAGAGAGCGCTGGGAGCTGACCTGTATATAAGGACACTATAGGGAGCACGGTGAGGTGACCTGTATATAAGGACACTATAGGGGGCGCTGGGAGGTGACCTGTATATAAGGACACTATAGGGGGCACTGGGAGGTGACCTGTATATAAGGACACTATAGGGAGAGCTGGGAGGTGACCTGTATATAAGGACACTATAGGGAGCGCTGGGAGGTGACCTGTATATAAGGACACTATAGGGAGCACGGTGAGGTGACCTGTATATAAGGACACTATAGGGAGCACGGTGAGGTGACCTGTATATAAGGACACTATAGGGGGCGCTGGGAGGTGACCTGTATATAAGGACACTATAGGGAGAGCTGGGAGGTGACCTGTATATAAGGACACTATAGGGAGCGCTGGGAGGTGACTGTATATACGGAAACTATAGGGGGCGCTGGGAGGTGACCTGTATATAAGGACACTATAGGGGCGCTGGGAGGTGACCTGTATATAAGGACACTATAGGGGTGCTGGGAGGTGACCTGTATATAAGGACACAATAGGGTGCATGGTGATGTGACCTGTATATAAGGACACTATAAGGAGCGCTGGGAGGTGACCAGTATATAAGGACACTATAGGGGGCGCTGGGAGGTGAACTGTATATAAGGGCACTATAGGGGCGCTGGGAGGTGACCCGTATATAAGGACACTATAGGGGGCGCTGGGAGGTGACCCGTATATAAGGACACTATAGGGGGCGCTGGGAGGTGACCTGTATATAGGGACACTATAGGGGCACTGGGAGGTGACCTGTATATAAGGAAACTATAGGGGCGCTGGGAGGAGACCTGTATAGAAGGACACTATAGGGGGCGCTGGGAGGTGACCTGTATATAAGGACACTATAGGGGGCGCTGGGAGACCTGTATATAAGGACACTATAGGGGACGCTGGGAGACCTGTATATAAGGACACTATAGGGGCACTGGGAGGTGACCTGTATAGAAGGACACTATAGGGGGAGCTGGGAGGAGACCTGTATATAAGGACACTATAGGGGGCGCTGGGAGGTGACATGTATATAAGGACACTATAGGGGGCGCTGGGAGGTGACCTGTATATAAGGACACTATAGGGGGCGCTGGGAGGAGACCTGTATATAAGGACACTATAGGGGGCGCTGGGAGGAGACCTGTGTATAAGGACACTATAGGGGCACTGGGAGGTGACCTGTATAGAAGGACACTATAGGGGCACTGGGAGGTGACCTGTATAGAAGGACACTATAGGGGGAGCTGGGAGGAGACCTGTATATAAGGACACTATAGGGGGCGCTGGGAGGTGACATGTATATAAGGACACTATAGGGGGCGCTGGGAGGTGACCTGTATATAAGGACACTATAGGGGGCGCTGGGAGGAGACCTGTATATAAGGACACTATAGGGGGTGCTGGGAGACCTGTGTATAAGGACACTATAGGGGCGCTGGGAGGAGACCTGTATATAAGGACACTATAGGGGGCGCTGGGAGGAGACCTGTATATAAGGACACTATAGGGGGCGCTGGGAGGAGACCTGTATATAAGGACACTATAGGGGGCGCTGGGAGGAGACCTGTATATAAGGACACTATAGGGGGCGCTGGGAGACCTGTGTATAAGGACACTATAGGGGCACTGGGAGGTGACCTGTATAGAAGGACACTATAGGGGCACTAGGAGGTGACCTGTATAGAAGGACACTATAGGGGGCGCTGGGAGGAGACCTGTATATAAGGACACTATAGGGGGCGCTGGGAGGAGACCTGTATATAAGGACACTATAGGGGGCGCTGGGAGACCTGTATATAAGGACACTATAGGGGGCGATGGGAGACCTGTATATAAGGACACTATAGGGGGCGTTGGGAGGAGACCTGTATATAAGGACACTATAGGGGGCGTTGGGAGGAGACCTGTATATAAGGACACTATAGGGGGCGCTGGGAGGAGACCTGTATATAAGGACACTATAGGGGGCGCTGGGAGGAGACCTGTATATAAGGACACTATAGGGGGCGCTGGGAGGAGACCTGTATATAAGGACACTATAGGGGGCGCTGGGAGACCTGTGTATAAGGACACTATAGGGGCGCTGGGAGGAGACCTGTATATAAGGACACTATAGGGGGCGCTGGGAGGAGACCTGTATATAAGGACACTATAGGGGGCGCTGGGAGACCTGTATATAAGGACACTATAGGGGGCGCTGGGAGACCTGTGTATAAGGACACTATAGGGGCGCTGGGAGACCTGTATATAAGGACACTATAGGGGGCGCTGGGAGGAGACCTGTATATAAGGACACTATAGGGGGCGCTGGGAGGAGACCTGTATATAAGGACACTATAGGGGGCGCTGGGAGGAGACCTGTATATAAGGACACTATAGGGGGCGCTGGGAGGTACCGCACATCTCTGTATTCGGCTGCACCAGTTTCGATGCTGTATCCAGGCAACCGTGCGAGCCAGACAGTCCCCGCCTCCTACCCGCGTCACTGTGCTCCCCCTTCGGCCGCGATGCATTGTGGGACACAAACAAACTGATGCGCTGTCCTCCCCTTCGCCCCCCGCCACTGAGAAGTGGAAGATTCCGAGCGCCTGGGCCTGTGAGCGCAGACACGCAGGCAGAGTCTGCCGGTGACGGCGCGCACCAACTGCCTGGCGCAGAGGGGGAAACGGGACGAGGAGTGCAGGCGGCGGCCGACAGAGGGGAGTGTGTACGCTTGGACAGGCCGCTGCCTGCCTAGGCCTGAGCCGCTGCCGAGCGGGGGGCTGAGGCCTATGAGAAGAAGAGTGCGCTGGATGCCTTTTAGGCCTCACAGAGATTAAGCTGGCAGGTGAGCAGTGAACCGTCTGGCGCACCGGGGATGTGTTTCCCGCCTGCTGTGTGCCGGGGGAGGAGGGATTTACGTGTCTGCCCCTCCCCCCTTATATGTCCTGCTGCCCAGGTGCAGAGCCTCATCATGGTGGGGGGGGGGGGGAGAATGTCGCTCCCTCCCTCTATAACCGGCGGCGACCATGAGGCTCAACTTATAGAACTGACTGTATACAACACTACACCCGTATACAAAACCTCATACGCCTGTATATAACACCTCATACACCTGTATACACACATTATACCTGTATATAACACCTCATACACCTGTATACAACACTATACCTGTATATAACACCTCATACACCTGTATACAACATTATACCTGTATATAACACCTCATACACCTGTATACAACACTATACCTGTATATAACACCTCATACACCTGTATACAACACTATACCTGTATATAACACCTCATACACCTGTATACACACATTATACCTGTATATAACACCTCATACACCTGTATACAACACTATACCTGTATATAACACCTCATACACCTGTATACAACACTATACCTGTATATAACACCTCATACACCTGTATACAACACTATACCTGTATATAACACCTCATACACCTGTATATAACACCTCATACACCTGTATACACCACTATACCTGTATATAACACCTCATACACCTGTATACAACATTATAACTGTATAGAACACTATACCTGTATATAACACCTCATACACCTGTATACAACACTATACCTGTATATAACACCTCATATACCTGTATATAACACCTCATACACCTGTATATAACACCTCATACACCTGTATATAACACCTCATACACCTGTATACACCACTATACCTGTATATAACACCTCATACACCTGTATACACACATTATACCTGTATACAACACCATACCTGTATATAACACCTCATACACCTGTATACAACACTATACCTGTATATAACACCTCATACACCTGTATACAACACTATACCTGTATATAACACCTCATACACCTGTATATAACACCTCATACACCTGTATACAACATTATAACTGTATAGAACACCTCATACACCTGTATACAACATTATAACTGTATAGAACACCTCATACACCTGTATACAACACTATACCTGTATATAACACCTCATATACCTGTATATAACACCTCATACACCTGTATATAACACCTCATACACCTGTATATAACACCTCATACACCTGTATACACCACTATACCTGTATATAACACCTCATACACCTGTATACAACATTATAACTGTATATAACACCTCATACACCTGTATACAACACTATACCTGTATATAACACCTCATACACCTGTATACAACACTATACCTGTATATAACACCTCATACACCTGTATACAACACTATACCTGTATATAACACCTCATACACCTGTATATAACACCTGTATACACCACTATACCTGTATATAACACCTCATACACCTGTATACAACATTATAACTGTATAGAACACCTCATACACCTGTATACAACACTATACCTGTATATAACACCTCATATACCTGTATATAACACCTCATACACCTGTATATAACACCTCATACACCTGTATATAACACCTCATACACCTGTATATAACACCTCATACACCTGTATACACCACTATACCTGTATATAACACCTCATACACCTGTATACAACATTATAACTGTATATAACACCTCATACACCTGTATACACACATTATACCTGTATACAACACCATACCTGTATATAACACCTCATACACCTGTATACAACACTATACCTGTATATAACACCTCATACACCTGTATACAACACTATACCTGTATATAACACCTCATACACCTGTATACAACACTATACCTGTATATAACACCTCATACACCTGTATATAACACCTCATACACCTGTATACACCACTATACCTGTATATAACACCTCATACACCTGTATACAACATTATAACTGTATAGAACACCTCATACACCTGTATACAACACTATACCTGTATATAACACCTCATACACCTGTATACAACACTATACCTGTATATAACACCTCATACACCTGTATACACCACTATACCTGTATATAACACCTCATACACCTGTATATAACACCTCATACACCTGTATATAACACCTCATACACCTGTATACACCACTATACCTGTATATAACACCTCATACACCTGTATACAACATTATAACTGTATAGAACACCTCATACACCTGTATACAACACTATACCTGTATATAACACCTCATACACCTGTATACAACACTATACCTGTATATAACACCTCATACACCTGTATACAACATTATAACTGTATATAACACCTCATACACCTGTATACACCACTATACCTGTATATAACACCTCATACACCTGTATACAACATTATAACTGTATAGAACACCTCATACACCTGTATACAACATTATACCTGTATATAACACCTCATACACCTGTATACAACACTATACCTGTATATAACACCTCATACACCTGTATACAACACTATACCTGTATATAACACCTCATACACCTGTATACACCACTATACCTGTATATAACACCTCATACACCCTGTATACACCACTATACCTGTATATAACACCTCATACACCTGTATACACCACTATACCTGTATATAACACCTCATACACCTGTATACACCACTATACCTGTATATAACACCTCATACACCTGTATACAACACTATACCTGTATATAACACCTCATACACCTGTATATAACACCTCATACACCTGTATACACCACTATACCTGTATATAACACCTCATACACCTGTATACACCACTATACCTGTATATAACACCTCATACACCTGTATACACCACTATACCTGTATATAACACCTCATACACCTGTATACACCACTATACCTGTATATAACACCTCATACACCTGTATACAACACTATACCTGTATATAACACCTCATACACCTGTATATAACACCTCATACACCTGTATACACCACTATACCTGTATATAACACCTCATACACCTGTATACACCACTATACCTGTATATAACACCTCATACACCTGTATACACCACTATACCTGTATATAACACCTCATACACCTGTATACACCACTATACCTGTATATAACACCTCATACACCTGTATACAACACTATACCTGTATATAACATTATACCTGTACATACCACTATACCTGTATATAACACCTGTATACACCACTATACCTGTATATAACACCTCATACACCTGTATACACCACTATACCTGTATATAACATTATACCTGTACATACCACTATACCTGTATATTACACCTGTATACAACATTATACCTGTACATAACACTATACCTGTATATAGCACCAAACACTGATGACACACGGAACTGCAACGACCGCAAAACGCACACGTTCATGTGAATAAGGCTAAGGGCAGATTCACATGAACGTGAATTGCGTCCGTGCAGGTCGCGTGGTTTTCACGAGGCTCGCATGGACCAATACAAGTCTATGGGCAGTACTGACAGTCCGTGCTTTTTGCGCAGCGTTTGTCCGCTGCGTAAAAAGCGCGACACGTTCAATATCTCCGCGTATTTTGCGCATCACGCACCCATTGAAGTCAATGGGTGCGTGAAAACCACGCCGTTCGCACAGAACCACTTCCGCGCGAACTGCCTGTTTCGCGCAACAGCTGTCAAAAGGATGAATGTAAACAGAAAAGCACCACGTGCTACAAACAGTGTCATAATGATGGCGGCTGCGCGAAAAGCAGGTAAGTGGCTTTTGCGCAGGCAAAACGCAGCGTGTTTTGCCTGCGCAAAAACGCCACGGTCGTCTGAATCAGCCCTAACACATATACCTGTATACAACACCTCATACACCTGTATATACCGCTATACCTGTATATAACACCTCATACGCCTGTATATACCGCTATACCTGTATATAACACCTCATACATCTGTATACAACACTATACCTGTATATAACACACAGCATATACCTGTATATAACACCTCATATGCCTGTATATACCGCTATACCTGTATATAACACCTCATACGCCTGTATATACCGCTATACCTGTATATAACACCTCATACATCTGTATACAACACTATACCTGTATATAACACACAGCATATACCTGTATATAACACCTCATATGCCTGTATATACCGCTATACCTGTATATAACACCTCATACGCCTGTATATACCGCTATACCTGTATATAACACCTCATACGCCTGTATATACCGCTATACCTGTATATAACACCTCATACATCTGTATACAACACTATACCTGTATATAACACACAGCATATACCTGTATATAACACCTCATACGCCTGTATATACCGCTATACCTGTATATAACACCTCATACGCCTGTATATACCGCTATACCTGTATATAACACCTCATACGCCTGTATATACCGCTATACCTGTATATAACACCTCATACATCTGTATACAACACTATACCTGTATATAACACACAGCATATACCTGTATATAACACCTCATACGCCTGTATATACCGCTATACCTGTATGTCCTTCATGTAATTACACTCAGTCTTGCTGTGGTCCAGGATTCGGCTTCTGGCACCCGACTTGTTGGGTTGTTTTTTGTCTATGAAAGTTTTTTCTGGGCCATTGAGAATGTTGCACTGGTTCCTGTTGGGGGTCCAACTGCACCTCCCCTTATAGAAATGTGTGAGCCGTCCGTACAGGTTGGGGGTCCGGGCACTGAGACTCCCACCAGTCTGACAGTTAGGCCTCATTTACGCGAGCGTGTGCGTTTTGCGCACGCAAAAAACGCTGCGTTTTGCATGCGCAAAAGCCACTTAACAGCTCCGTGTGTCATCACCATATAATACGCGACTGTGTGATTTGGATGTTTGTAGCACGTGGTGCTTTTCTGTTTACATTCAGAGTTTGACAGCTGTTGCGCGATTCACGCAGTTCGCACGGAAGTGCTTCCGTGGGGCGCGCGTGGTTTTCACGCACCCATTGACTTCAATGAGTGTGTGATGCGCGAAATACGCAGAAACATAGAACATGTCGTGAGTTTTACGCAGCGGACTCACGCTGCGCAAAACTCACGGACTGTCTGCACGGCCCCATAGACTAATATAGGTGCGTACGACACGAGTGAAAAGCACGCGCGCCGCACGCGTGTATATTACGCTCGTGTAAATGATGCCTTACTCTGGAGGGATGCAGAGCAGCTGTGGGCTAAGATCTGATGGCACGGCCAATAATCGGGAAGGTCCTGCAGAATTCTCGTTATTGGCCGCAGAGCAGCGATCCTCCGATAAACGAGCAGACGCTGACTTGGTGGTGGATCTTTTATGCAGGTTATAGAATCCTCGTTGTCGGCGTCTCCCCGTGTCGTTGGGTCTGTTAACCAGCGCGATAAACTTGTTATGTCGTCAATCACCACTGGTTATGGGCTTGTAAACCCACCTTTAGCCCTGTTCACACTGAGATTTTTGCAGGCAGAACTAGTCGGTCTTGAGACAGGTTTTGACTTGCCCGCGCTTTTTTGCCGCATTTTTTGCAGCATTTTTCGCCTGCGGCTATTGAAGCAATTGCAAGGATCGGGGGCAAAAAAACGTAGCGAGAAACGCTTGGAAATGAGCACTGCAGGTTTTTTCTGCCTCCTAATTAATTTCAATGGGAGGTCAGAGACGGAACCACGGCAAGAAAAAACATGCCGCTTCTTTTCCCGCGAGCAGCTAAAAGCCGTCTGGGAAAAAACGTCTCTGCCTCCCATTAAAATCAATGGGGGGCGATTTTGGCCGTTATTTTGGGCAATGATTGCAACTCGGTTTCCGTGTCCAAAAGTGTGAACTGGGCCTTAGGTTCCATTCAGATGTTGTATAACAAAGAACCGCAGTGCTATCGCCAAAAGCAACAAATGAGCGAGCTTCCCTGATTGGTTGCTGCGGTCACTCTGCTCCAGAGAAGATCCGTGTCCAGTCCACAGATAATCTGTACATACGTGACCGGGTATTTGATTATGGTTTCCGGCATTATTATTCCTGGGACCTCCTAGAAATGGTTTGGGTCTTTTTATGTTTTGCCGTTGGTCATGAGATGCCGGGCTCCTCGCTATTGGCTGTCAGGGATCAGTCCTTACACATTGTCCTGTATCCGGCCCGGGGCTTCAGCTTTGCGAGAGCTGGCCGAGGTCAGATCAGTGACGTCCTTATTCCATAGGATCCAGTCATTAAAGGATATTCATTGTATACTGAAAAGTCATACCTCACGTGTGTGGAGGAGGACAATAAGTGGCAGACTCCTCTGATGCCGCTTATCTCAGGGTAACAAATGTTAGATGCTGTTTGGTGGATCTGCGGACAATAGTCGGGTTTATATCCAGATACTGTTATTACAATGCAGTCTGGGTCGTGTTCCATGGAGGAGATGAGGCGCACCCATGCCGTATATTAATGGCGACTGAAACCGCTGATCTGCTCCATAAGGGCGGATTTACACAAACGTGTAATACGTCCGTGCAACGCGCGTGATTTTCACGCGCCTCGCATGGACCTATGTTAGTCTACGGCGCTGTGCAGACTGTCCGTGAGTCTCCCGCAGTGTCTGTCCGTGTGTCCGCTGCGTAAAACTCACGACATGTCCGATATTTGTGCGTTGTTCGCGCATCACGCACCCATTGAAGTCAATGGATGCGTGAAAATCACGCGCAGCACACGGGAGCACTTCCGTGGGACGCGCGTGATTCGCGCAACAGCAGTAAAAAGTATGAATGAAAACAGAAAAGCACCACGTGCTGCAAACATACAAACAGAGTGTCATAATGATGGCGGCTGCGCGAAAATCACACAAACACGCATCATACGGTGATGACACACGGAGCTGTTATGGACCTTTTGCGCACGCAAAACGTCGCTTTTGTTGCACGTGCAAAACGCACACGCTCGTGTAAGTCCGCCCTAAGAGTGTATATTACCTGGTGATTGGAGGGATCTAAGGTGCAGCATGTGGCCCCTGTGGACCTGCACACATATGACCTCCTCATAGTCTGGTGCTGGCGGCAGACGGGTCTACGGTTTACCTGCTGCTTATTATAGAGCGGATGGCACAATCTCTCTGTAGGATTTAGTCACCATAGAAACTAAACTAGGACAGACAAGGTGGGCTCCGGCGCAGCGCTCCTTCATCCTCACACCCGTCCTTTTCTGCCTGTTCCTAATATAAGAACGTGCCCCCCCCCTCAGGCAGGCGTGATGAAGCCTGTGTGCCTGGGAGGTTATAAGGAGTATCCGAGATCTAGGAGAACCATCCAGCCCTGCTATCCCGGAGTATGAACGTCTGGCTGAGATATTAAGGGAAAAAAGCGTGCAGGGTATAAGGCCGGATTCACACGGGCGGTGCGCATCTTGGACGTGCAAAACGGCAGTTTTTCACTTCCAAGGTGCATCCTTGCTCTGCGCTGCGGGATGCAATATCACGCATCCCCCGTAGACTAGAGTCCATAGAGGTATGCGTGAAAAAATAGGACATGTCCTACTCTCTCACGGACCCTTCACACGGTCCGTTGAAACCACGGCCGTGTTAACGGCCACATTGAATTATATAGGTCTGTGTGACGTTTAACACGTTCGTGTGAATAAGGCCTTACAAGCGTGCAGGGTGTAACTAGCATGCAGAGTATAGCAAGCGTGCCGGGCGTAACTAGCGTGCCGGGCGTAACTAGCGTGCTGAGCGTAACTAGCGTGCAGGGCGTAACTAGCGTGCAGGGTGTAACTAGCGTGCAGGGTGTAACTAGCATGCAGAGTATAGCAAGCGTGCAGGATGTAACTAGCGTGCCGGGCGTAACTAGCGTGCCGGGCGTAACTAGCGTGCAGGGCGTAACTAGCGTGCAGGGCGTAACTAGCGTGCAGGGCGTAACTAGCGTGCCGGGCGTAACTAGCGTGCCGGGTATGATATAAGAGCCCCGTCACCTTATTATCTAGGTCTACAGGTACATGGTGCCTTGTGAGAGTCTTCACCCTTCCTGCAGTTTTTCCTGTTTTGTTGCATTACAACTTGGAATTTAAATGGATTTTTGGGGGGTTTGTATCACTTGATTTCCACATCATGTTCACTGCCGCTGTGACACACAATAATCAAGACAAAAACTGAGAACTTTAATGTGCAGAAGAATTCACCCCTGATAGTCAATACTTTGTGCAGCACCTGTCTCTTGGGGGACGTCTCTATTACAGCTGCAGTCTCTTGGGGGACGTCTCTATTACAGCTGCAGTCTCTTGGGGGACGTCTCTATTACAGCTGCAGTCTCTTGGGGGACGTCTCTATTACAGCTGCAGTCTCTTGGGGGACGTCTCTATTACAGCTGCAGTCTCTTGGGGGACGTCTCTATTACAGCTGCAGTCTCTTGGGGGACGTCTCTATTACAGCTGCAGTCTCTTGGGGGATGTCTCTATTACAGCTGCAGTCTCTTGGGGGACGTCTCTATTACAGCTGCAGTCTCTTGGGGGAGTCTGCCACGTGCTGTTTGGGGGTGTCTGCCACGTGCTGTTTGGGGGAGTCTGCCACGTGCTGTTTGGGGGAGTCTGCCACGTGCTGTTTGGGGGAGTCTGCCACGTGCTGTTTGGGGGAGTCTGCCACGTGTTGTTTGGGGGAGTCTGCCACGTGCTGTTTGGGGGAGTCTGCCACGTGCTGTTTGGGGGTGTCTGCAAAGGGCTGTTTGGGGGGGAGTCTGCCACGTGCTGTTTGGGGGGGAGTCTGCCACGTGCTGTTTGGGGGGAGTCTGCCACGTGCTGTTTGGGGGGAGTCTGCCACGTGCTGTTTGGAGGAGTCTGCCACATGCTGTTTGGGGGGAGTCTGCCACGTGCTGTTTGGGGGAGTCTGCCACGTGCTGTTTGGGGGAGTCTGCCACGTGCTGTTTGGGGGAGTCTGCCACGTGCTGTTTGGGGGGGAGTCTGCCACGTGCTGTTTGGGGGGGTGACTGCCACGTGTTGTTTGGGGGGTGTCTGCCACGTAATGTTTGGGGGGTCTGCCACATGCTGTTTGGGGGGGTCTGCCACGTGCTGTTTTGGGGGTGTCTGCCACGTAATGTTTGGGGGGTCTGCCACATGCTGTTTGGGGGGTCTGCCACGTGCTGTTTTGGGGGTGTCTGCCACGTAATGTTTGGGGTGTCTGCCACGTGCTGTTTGGGGAGTCTGCGACAATCTCAGCCCAAAAATCTCTGTGTTACCCATAGATACCGAGGTGCATTGTCCGCCCGGTCCTCCCGTTACTGTGGTGACATTTCTTGTACCGTTCCTCTCAAGGTCACTCGCAGGCAGTAGCCGCCATTTTGCTTCAGGGCAGCCTGCGGTGGGGGTGGAATGTGCGGCCGTCCTCCGTTAGCACGCAGCTTCCTGCCGATGATGAAGCTGGAGGAATGTCCCGCACCTGGGTTACATATGGATGACTTGTTTTTGCAGGGTGTCTGGCTCCTGGCTTTGTGCCTTCACCCTCCATGTGCCTCTCCAGCAGGAACTCCGCAAGTAACAAACTCCTCATGTTCAACTCAATAAACCAACAACCACCATCATCTGTACCGGGCTCTGCGTGTTGAGTGGGCAGAGTGTATGATGGGGGTGTTAGGCTGGGGGTGATGTGACTTTATTCACCCTTTGTCTTCCTCCTTGATATATACAGGGCCGGCTCCAGGTTTGTGTGGGCCCTTGGGCGACACAGACTTAGTAGGACCCTTTTCGGGGGAACTCACGACGGCAGTAAAATGTCAGAAAACTTCACTTTGTGCCCCCACATAGACGTCAGGCGGCCCTGTTTATGCCCCATATAGAAATTAGGCCCCCTGTTTGTACCCCCATAAATTTAGTGCCCTCTGTCGATAGTGCCACACAGCGCCCCTCCCTGGTAGTGCCACACAGCGCCCCTCCCTGGTAGTGCCACACAGCGCCCCTCCCTGGTAGTGCCACACAGCCCCCCTCCCTGGTAGTGCCACACAGCCCCCACCTCCCAGGTAGTGCCACAAAGCCCCTCCTCCCAGGTAGTGCCACAAAGCCCCCTCCTCCCAGGTAGCGCCATACAGCCCCCTCCTCCCAGGTAGCGCCACACAGCCCCCTCCTCCCAGGAAGCGCCACACAGCCCCCTCCTCCCAGGTAGTGCCACAAAGCCCCCTCCTCCCAGGTAGCGCCACACAGCCCCCTCCTCCCAGGTAGCGCCACACAGCCCCCTCCTCCCAGGTAGCGCCACACAGCCCCCTCCTCCCAGGTAGTGCCACACAGCCCCCCTCCCTGGTAGTGCCCCACAGCCCCCTCCCCTGGTAGTGCTCCACAGCCCCCCTCCCTGGTAGTGCCACACAGCCACCCTCCCTGTTTGTGCCACACAGCCACCCTCCCTGGTAGTGCCACACAGCCCCCCCCCCCTGTATGCAGCGATTTGGGGCTCCCTCTAGCATTGCCGAAGCTCTGGCTGGGGATTCTGCTTCAGGAGAAACCCCTGACGTCACTGTCCATATACAGCTAGTGATGTTAGGGGTAACCCCAGAGCCATAGTCCCGGGCAGAGCACTACTAGCACTCTGCCTGGGACACTGCTCTCCTCCTGACTTCACTGTCCATATATGGACAGTGATGTCAGGGGCTTCCCCAGAGACGGAGTCCCATAGCAGAGCCGCCAGCGCTCTGCCCGGGACTCCTTCTCTCTTCCCTTATGCAGTGTGTGTATATATGTGTGTGTGTGTATGTATGTATATATATATACATACACACACACTGCATAATATTCATATGGACTGGAAGGTCCAGCAATACGACGTGTGTCTCTGTCTCAGATACAGGAATTGTCCCGTCTTCTATCGGACGCTTGACCGTAGTATAATGAACAGTGCTGCCGCTCTATAAGGCCCCATGCACACGACCGTGTATTTCATCCTTAATTACGGACTCATTCATTTCTATTGGCCACGGACACCTTTCTGTATTTTTAAGCATTGGTGTCCGTGTTGAAAAAATGATAGAACCGGTCCTATTGTCCGTAAACCGTCCGTATCTACGGAAGCGTTGCTATACAACGTGTTGGTGACATCATTTGCAGCCTCCATCCTTTTTTTACGGATCCGTATATACAGATGCAATACGGACCGTATTTACGGAGAGAGTTTACGGATAGATGAAAATACGGTGGTCGTGTGCATGAGGCCTTAGGCCCCATGCACACGACAGTGCCTTAATTACGGGCGCGGACAGCCGTCCGTTTTACAGGCCTTGCTGCCATTATAAAGTATGAGAGCATGGTCCGTAAAATAAAAAAATAGGACATGTCCTATTTTTTTCGGAAAGTGTTTACGCCACGGACACCCTCCCGTAAGTATACGAGAAGGTGTCCGTTTGCCATAGAAATGAATGGGTCCGTAATTACGGGTGATTTTACGGTCGTGTGCATGGGGCCTTAGACTAGGGCAGATGTATCAACACTGGTGCAAAGCAACCAATAGGATCACTGCTTTAATTTTCCAACAGACTGCTGATAAATGAGAGCTGGAATCTGATTGGCTGCTATGGATTTCAACTCTTTACAATTTTTAAGATCTCTTCCTAATGTCAGTGAATGGAAGCGTGTTCAATCTTAATTCTTAATTCTGTGAACTAAACAGCCGAGACTCCAGACTCCTACATGTAAACCCCACTGATACATTGTAACAAACTATCAGGACAGGGATTTGTGCTGCTGCGTTTAGCTCACGGAGGGTTGTATAGACTTCTGCAATCAGCGATGATGATGAAGGTGATATCTGGACGAGCCCGTTATTGCTGCTGATATGTAGGGGGTGCGAGGTTACACTGCAGTATATACTGCTACTCCCCCTGTGGATATAGGACTTTATGAGCTTCTCCTACCTGCTGTAATACGTTGGCACTACTGTAAAAGGCCGGGTTACTGGGCCGGCCTGGCTGGCGTTCCAGGAGCATGACATTCACTTACAGCACAAGGTAGATGGCATGGAAAATATCTGCCAGGACCCTTGAGATCTCCCAGAAGCGAGGAGCGGCGTTTGTCATCTTTGGCGTTGGACACATTTCTTGGCTCTCGGGTCAAGGACTTCATTTTCTCTTTTGCCAATTGAGCTCCTTTCATGGTTTTCATTTAAACATAACATAATATGCCCAGAAAGCCGTCACTAACCCCGCGCCCCGCAGCCAGGCACATAATCACAGCGCTGTTCTATTTTAATCTGGACAGCTCACACAGGCACGCGTACAAATCCCGGGCCGCTCCTGTTACCCGCCACTCGGCAGCAGCACCTCTATATAATATGTCCTGCTTACACCGCACGTCTGCAGGGGCCCCACAATCCCACGTAAGATCTAATTCTTTCATTTCATTAGGGAACACAAATAATTCTCACCTAGCAAAATGCCAAATATTTGACTGCATGGGTGGGCAGCCCTGGCAGGAGGATGCGGGGGGCATAGCTGTGATTCAGTCATTGAGATATTTATTCTTCACCTTGAACTCGTCCAGCTTAGAGGTCAGAAGCGCTCAGAGATTGTCCAACATCATAGTGAGGGGATGCAACGGGCCGCTGCTCGGTCCAGACGCAACGGGAGCACTCACGTGACTCCAGCAGCAGAATAGTGAGTGCAGCTCTGGAGTATAATACAGGATATAACTCAGGATCAGTACAGGATAAGTAATGTAATGTATGTACACAGTGACTCCACCAGCAGAATAGTGAGTACAGCTCTGGAGTATAATACAGGATGTAACTCAGGATCAGTACAGGATAAGTAATGTAATGTATGTACACAGTGACTCCACCTGCAGAATAGTGAGTGCAGCTCTGGAGTATAATACAGGATGTAACTCAGGATCAGTACAGGATAAGTAATGTAATGTATGTACACAGTGACTCCACCTGCAGAATAGTGAGTGCAGCTCTGGAGTATACAACAGGATATAACTCAGGATCAGTACAGGATAAGTAATGTAATGTATGTACACAGTGACTCCACCAGCAGAATAGTGAGTACAGCTCTGGAGTATAATACAGGATGTAACTCCGGATCAGTACAGGATAAGTAATGTAATGTATGTACACAGTGACTCCACCAGCAGAATAGTGAGTGCAGCTCTGGAGTATAATACAGGATGTAACTCAGGATCAGTACAGGATAAGTAATGTAATGTATGTACACAGTGACTCCACCTGCAGAATAGTGAGTGCAGCTCTGGAGTATAATACAGGATGTAACTCAGGATCAGTACAGGATAAGTAATGTAATGTATGTACACAGTGACTCCACCTGCAGAATAGTGAGTGCAGCTCTGGAGTATACAACAGGATATAACTCAGGATCAGTACAGGATAAGTAATGTAATGTATGTACACAGTGACTCCACCAGCAGAATAGTGAGTACAGCTCTGGAGTATAATACAGGATGTAACTCCGGATCAGTACAGGATAAGTAATGTAATGTATGTACACAGTGACTCCACCAGCAGAATAGTGAGTGCAGCTCTGGAGTATAATACAGGATGTAACTCAGGATCAGTACAGGATAAGTAATGTAATGTATGTACACAGTGACTCCACCTGCAGAATAGTGAGTGCAGCTCTGGAGTATAATACAGGATGTAACTCAGGATCAGTACAGGATAAGTAATGTAATGTATGTACACAGTGACTCCACCTGCAGAATAGTGAGTGCAGCTCTGGAGTATACAACAGGATATAACTCAGGATCAGTACAGGATAAGTAATGTAATGTATGTACACAGTGACTCCACCAGCAGAATAGTGAGTGCAGCTCTGGAGTATAATACAGGATGTAACTCAGGATCAGTACAGGATAAGTAATGTATGTACACAGTGACTCCACCAGCAGTATAGTGAGTGCAGCTCTGGAGTATAATACAGGATATAACTCAGGATCAGTACAGGATAAGTAATGTAATGTATGTACACAGTGACTCCACCAGCAGAATAGTGAGTGCAGCTCTGCAGTATAATACAGGATGTAACTCAGGATCAGTACAGGATAAGTAATGTAATGTATGTACACAGTGACTCCACCAGCAGAATAGTGAGTGCAGCTCTGGAGTATAATACAGGATATAACTCAGGATCAGTACAGGATAAGTAATGTAATGTATGTACACAGTGACTCCACCAGCAGAATAGTGAGTACAGCTCTGGAGTATAATACAGGATGTAACTCAGGATCAGTACAGGATAAGTAATGTAATGTATGTACACAGTGACTCCACCAGCAGAATAGTGAGTGCAGCTCTGGAGTATAATACAGGATGTAACTCAGGCTCAGTACAGGATAAGTAATGTAATGTATGTGCACAGTGACTCCACCAGCAGAATAGTGAGTGCAGCTCTGGAGTATAATACAGGATATAACTCAGGATCAGTACAGGATCAGTAATGTAATGTATGTACACAGTGACTCCAGCAGCAGAATAGTGAGTGCAGCTCTGGTGTATAATACAGGATATAACTCAGGATCAGTACAGGATCAGTAATGTAATCTATGTACACAGTGACTCCAGCAGCAGAATAGTGAGTGCAGCTCTGGAGTATAATACAGGATGTAACTCAGGATCAGTACAGGATAAGTAATGTATGTACACAGTGACTCCACCAGCAGAATAGTGAGTGCAGCTCTGGAGTATAATACAGGATGTAACTCAGGATCAGTACAGGATAAGTAATGTATGTGCACAGTGACTCCACCAGCAGTATAGTGAGTGCAGCTCTAGAGTATAATACAGGATATAACTCAGGATCAGTACAGGATAAGTAATGTATGTACACAGTGACTCCACCAGCAGAATAGTGAGTGCAGCTCTGGAGTATAATACAGGATCAGTAATGTATGTACACAGTGACTCCACCAGCAGCATAGTGAGTACAGCTCTGGAGTATAATACAGGATATAACTCAGGATCAGTACAGGATAAGTAATGTAATGTATGTACACAGTGACTCCACCAGCAGAATAGTGAGTGCAGCTCTAGAGTATAATACAGGATATAACTCAGGATCAGTACAGGATAAGTAATGTATGTACACAGTGACTCCACCAGCAGAATAGTGAGTGCAGCTCTGGAGTATAATACAGGATCAGTAATGTATGTACACAGTGACTCCACCAGCAGCATAGTGAGTACAGCTCTGGAGTATAATACAGGATATAACTCAGGATCAGTACAGGATAAGTAATGTAATGTATGTACACAGTGACTCCACCAGCAGAATAGTGAGTGCAGCTCTGGAGTATAATACAGGATATAACTCAGGATCAGTACAGGATAAGTAATGTATGTACACAGTGACTCCACCAGCAGAATAGTGAGTGCAGCTCTGGAGTATAATACAGGATCAGTAATGTATGTACACAGTGACTCCACTTCTGTGAATTGTAAGATAATAATCAGAGGTGACCGGGGTATTAGTTATGATGAGATTCATGTACATGTTTCAGATCTCTAGAGATCTGGTGTTGGAGAGATCTCACATCTTGTCTCTTTCTTTTAGATTCCGAGCTACTGCACTTGTTTCTAAAGAGGAGAAAACAACATCTCTCCAGAAACCTCAGGATGGGGGTGAAGACGTTCACTCACAGCTCGCCGGCACACAGCCAGGAGATGTTGGGGAAGCTGAACATGTTACGCAATGACGGACACTTCTGTGACATCACCATTCGGGTCCAGGATAAGATCTTCCGGGCACACAAGGTTGTCCTGGCGGCATGCAGCGAGTTCTTCCGAACCAAACTGGTGGGTCAAGCAGAAGAGAGCGCACAGTGCGTCCTGGACTTACATCACGTCACGGTGACCGGATTCATCCCTCTCCTGGAATACGCCTACACTGCCACCTTATCCATCAACACAGAAAACATTATAGATGTGCTGGCCGCTGCCAGCTACATGCAGATGTTCAGCGTGGCCAGCACCTGCTCTGAGTTCATGAAATCCAGTATTTTATGGAACACACAACAAGAGAAGGTGCTGGACACCGGGCAGGAGAACGCAGGCAGCAACTTCCGAGACGGCAGCCTCTCCCCGGTGTCTTCGGAGTGCAGTGTGGTGGAGAGGAACATTCCCATTTGTCGCGAGTCCAGACGCAAACGTAAAAGCTACATCGTTATGTCACCTGAGAGCCCATTGAAATGCAGCACACAGACCAGCTCCCCACAAGTGCTGAACCCCACACCGTCTTACACCGAGGCCAGGGGTCAGCCTGTGGACTCCTCTCACGCCTTCCCCTGGACTTTCCCCTTTGGCATTGACCGGAGGATGCAGCCGGACAAGGTGAAGCAGATGGAGTCCAGGACATTAGAACTGCCCGGTCCTTCAGAAGTTGCCAGGAGGGTAACGGATTACGTGCCCTGTGAAAGCACTAAGGTCAGCTCTCCTCTGGTGATGGAAGACGATGTCCGAGTCAAGGTGGAAAGGCTTAGTGATGAGGAGGTGCATGAGGAGGTGTCGCAGCCGGTCAGTGCGTCCCAGAGCTCGATGAGTGACCAGCAGACCGTACCCGGGAGCGAGCAGGTGCAGGAGGATCTGCTGATCAGCCCACAGTCGTCTTCCATAGGTGAGCCCCCCCCCCCCGCCCCGCCTGTGTGCCTTCCCTGCTGTAAGTTGGACACCCCCCAGGTGCCGGCAGCGTTCAGGTCGTGTCTCATCTATTCCTGATACGTTTAGTGTTTCTCTGCATCTGTAGAAGTTGTTCATGAACAGAAACAAAATGCAGAGAAAATGATACCAAAGTTTTATTTACTTTCTATTCTTCTATAGCAACAAGATATTCTACAGCGCTGTGCTCACCCCTCACCCAAACAGCTCACAATCTCCCACACAATGTATCACTCTCATCATCCCTGCTGCCTGGAGATCACCATCTAATCTCCCTATCTCACACACAATGTATCACTCTCATCATCCCTGCTGCCTGGAGATCACCATGTAATCTCCCTATCTCACACACAATGTATCACTCCCATCATCCCTGCTGCCTGGAGATCACCATGTAATCTCTGTGTCTCACACACAATGTATCACTCCCATCATCCCTGCTGCCTGGAGATCACCATGTAATCTCCCTATCTCACACACAATGTATCACTCCCATCATCCCTGCTGCCTGGAGATCACCATGTAATCTCTGTGTCTCACACACAATGTATCACTCCCATCATCCCTGCTGCCTGGAGATCACCATGTAATCTCCCTATCTCACACACAATGTATCACTCCCATCATCCCTGCTGCCTGGAGATCACCATGTAATCTCTGTGTCTCACACACAATGTATCACTCCCATCATCCCTGCTGCCTGGAGATCACCATGTAATCTCTGTGTCTCCCACACAATGTATCGCTCCCATCATCCCTGCTGCCTGGAGATCACCATGTAATCTCCCTATCTCACACACAATGTATCACTCCCATCATCCGTGCTGCCTGGAGATCACCATGTAATCTCCCTATCTCACACACAATGTATCACTCCCATCATCCCTGCTGCCTGGTGATCACCATGTAATCTCTGTGTCTCACACACAATGTATCACTCCCATCATCCCTGCTGCCTGGAGATCACCATGTAATCTCTGTGTCTCCCACACAATGTATCACTCCCATCATCCCTGCTGCCTGGAGATCACCATGTAATCTCTGTGTCTCACACACAATGTATCACTCCCATCATCCCTGCTGCCTGGAGATCACCATGTAATCTTCATATCTCACACACAATGTATCACTCCCATCATCCCTGCTGTCTGGAGATCACCATGTAATCTCTGTGTCTCACACACAATGTATCACTCCCATCATCCCTGCTGCCTGGAGATCACCATGTAATCTTCATATCTCACACACAATGTATCACTCCCATCATCCCTGCTGTCTGGAGATCACCATGTAATCTTCATATCTCACACACAATGTATCACTCTCATTATTCCTGACCTCAGGAGATCACAATCTATCTCACACACATCACTCCCATCATCCAAGACCTATAAAAACACAAGGATTTGTTCAGGGCCCCTAGAAGTTCATTTGTTAGAGGAGGATGAAGAAGAAATGGCGGCGGTTTTGTGCCCGATTTCCCCCCTATGTTGTCGCTCCCGTTTCTGGGGCTGGCGGAGGACATTTTCGGCAGCGTAGAATATAAGGGAGAGGGGATTTTGCCGGCGGTTATGAAGCAGCGCATTTCTGGGGCCCATTCTCTGCACAGACGTTAACACGATTAGGTTGTATAGACGTATATGACTATTGGGAATATATAGTGGCCTCTTCCTGCGGTCCGGACTGATACTCCGGCTGTCATTCCCCCGAGGATTTCTATCACACAACCTCCATTCAAAACGCATGCGCTGCCCCCCACGATCTGCATCTCACCTTATACGCATCGAGTCACTATCCTCTAAATCCCTGTCTCAACAATCTAAAGTCAGACATATTTTCAGAGTGGTCTCAGCAGCACAGAGTGTTTCAGGTTTGATGACTGGTGGTTGGAGATGGCGATCAGAGGTGGTGCATTCTGCTGTTAGCGTTGCTTCTATATATGAGCAGTGTTTGTTTCAGTGTTCAGTAACAGTCCTTTTAATTCAGCATTTGATAGTCCAGAATATCCGGCTCCTCATCAGGATCTTCCATGAGTCAGTATTTCGTGCTCGGCGCTCCCTGAGGTTTTCCTTCCTACATTTTACATACTTTTCTATGACTGTCTGATAATCCAGAATATAATCCAGTCCCATTAAAGAACCTTTTACACAGGCAGACCCCCGTTCTTTGGATGATGGGATCTTTAATGTGGATAGAAGTATGATGGCATGTCGGCAGCACATCTCCCCCTGTACACAGGTGATGTGAAAAGAATATCTGCCCATGTGGAGGATCTCAGTGCCGGATTAAAGGTGTGTTTCTTGTGGCACTTGGAGCTCCGGAGCTGCTGCTTCTGAATGAGAGGTTCAGTTAGTTGTGGGGTCTCATGTACTTCAGAGCTGTGCTCCGCCTGTAGAGCCGGGGTGTTCCACGTGATTGTCGCCGCTCATTATTAAACTGCTGATCCCTCCTGTAAAGTTCAGCTTTCTGCTAATTGTATGTTGGGAGGCCCTCGCAGCACGTCAGCCGGGGGAGGGGCGCCGCCGCCATCATAGCGTCCCATTGTTAAGGAATGTTCCACAAATAAGAAGATGTTTTGCCAAGCGAGGAACTGATTTATTTCCTGTCGACCTTTGTACATTTTAGTGAAGTAACAGAATATTTTCCACGTTCCTCATCAGTATAACGTGGGCTCTTGGTCGCTGAGGACGCTGCTGTCATAAATCACTGTCAGGACTCCGGCATAATGGCGACTGTTAAGTCACATGACGTCGCAAAATCACGCACGACATTACACACAACAGGGGACGTTTCTTCTCAGCCTGTGTCGCCTCCGGTCAGGTTTCCCCTCCATTTTTATCTCCCTTTTCTTTTAATATCCAGTGCGTCTTCTATAACAAAATGCAGCAACGGTAGACCGGTGTCCCCTACGGCTGAAAAACACATCCCCAAATGTTGTACATGAGATTAATGCGGCTCTATTGTCGTCTATGGATTGCACGGAGCGCTGCGGCCGGTCCGTGGCTGTACTGCAGACGGGGGCCGCACGCAGACTTGTCATATGACCGGGAATAACGCTGAGCTGGGACAGCGCTGTGAACTGTGCCCCCCCATGACTTTCTTATCGATATTATTGTTGTGTGACGGTCACATGAGAATCTTATGAAGGTTGCGCGATATTCACGCACAGACGATGACCGATCACATGACACCGATCACATGACACAGGTCTATACGTAGCTCCAGCCTCACTCACACATAGTGATATACAGGGGGTTCTGCCTGCAAGTAGTGAACTAGTGATCTGCCATCATGGCCTGATCTATGGGGTCCAACGGCCTCAGAATGATGGGGCCACAGCAGTATTTAAGCACAGCGGCTCCGTCCGTTATTCTACACCAAAACTTCCAAAAGGGCTTCTGCCGCTTGGTTCTCAGGATCAGCGTGGGTCGATCATATCCTAGTGATGGGATTACCCCTTTTAGTTCTGGTTTTATGGATGATTTTCTGCCTTTGTTTCCCCTCCACAAGCCCCCGTGTAGAAAGTGAAGATGTCAGGGACCCAAATCATTGTAAATAACTGTGGTAATGGGCTGAGGGGTGATGCGCCGCCTGCCTTATGTCCTGCTGATGATAACCAGTCTTCTCTGTTCCCGATCATCCAGGCTCCATAGATGAGGGTGTCGGGGAGGGTCTACCCACACTCCAGGGGACGGCCAGCAGCAACGTTCATGCAGATGATGATGACAGGTATTTGGCTCCTACATAACATGGTGATGGCACGATATCATAATGTGCTGCAAAAAACCTGACTGCCTATGAACGCGCTTTCTTACACAACCTTCTAAACCAGAGTTCCCAGTTTTACCTTGGGGCCTGGTCAGGGGCTCCCCAGAACACAGACCGCTCACTTGTATATTAGAGACCGCAAACTGATTTCAGCTAAAGATATGAAACATGTGTCAGCCAGAATATAGATTACAGAACGCTTCACCTCCCTCTACACCAGACGTAGAGGAAGGAACGGCAGTCGGGGTTAGAGGAAGGGACGGCAGTCGGGGTTAGAGGAAGGGACGGCGGTCGGGGTTAGAGGAAGGGACGGCAGTCGGGGTTAGAGGAAGGGACGGCGGTCGGGGTTAGAGGAAGGGACGGCGGTCGGGGTTAGAGGAAGGGACGGCAGTCGGGGTTAGAGGAAGGGACGGCGGTCGGGGTTAGAGGAAGGGACGGCGGTCGGGGTTAGAGGAAGGGACGGCAGTCGGGGTTAGAGGAAGGGACGGTAGTCGGGGTTAGAGGAGGGGACGGTAGTCGGGGTTAGAGGAGGGGACGGTAGTCGGGGTTAGAGGAAGGGACGGTAGTCGGGGTTAGAAGAGGGGACGGTAGTCGGGGTTAGAGGAGGGGACGGTAGTCGGGGTTAGAGGAGGCGACGGTAGTCGGGGTTAGAGGAAGGGACGGTAGTCGGGGTTAGAGGAAGGGACGGTAGTCGGGGTTAGAGGAAGGGACGGTAGTCGGGGTTAGAGGAAGGGACGGTAGTCGGGGTTAGAGGAAGGGACGGTAGTCGGGGTTAGAGGAGGGGACGGTAGTCGGGGTTAGAGGAAGGGACGGTAGTCGGGATTAGAGGAGGGGACGGTAGTCGGGGTTAGAGGAGGGGACGGTAGTCGGGGTTAGAGGAGGGGACGGTAGTCGGGGATTGGAGGAAGGGACGGCAGTCGGGGGTTGGAGGAAGGGACGGCAGTCGGGGGTTGGAGGAAGGGACGGCAGTCGGGGTTGGAGGAAGGGACGGCAGTCGGGGATTGGAGGAAGGGACGGCAGTCGGGGGTTGGAGGAAGGGACGGCAGTCGGGGTTGGAGGAAGGGACGGCAGTCGGGGTTGGAGGAAGGGACGGCAGTCGGGGTTGGAGGAAGGGACGGCAGTCGGGGGTTGGAGGAAGGGACGGCAGTCGGGGGTTGGAGGAAGGGACGGCAGTCGGGGGTTGGAGGAAGGGACGGCAGTCGGGGGTTGGAGGAAGGGACGGCAGTCGGGGGTTGGAGGAAGGGACGGCAGTCGGGGTTAGAGGAAGGGACGGCAGTCGGGGTTAGAGGAAGGGACGGCAGTCGGGGTTAGAGGAAGGGACGGTAGTCGGGGTTCCTCCATGGTCATATGTTGGGATACACTGTCCTAAGCAATATGTTAATTGGGCTTTGGTTGTTGGCGCTGCAAAGGTCTGGAAACAGGTGAAGCTCCGAGCTTATGAACTCCACTGGTCCAGTGATCTCCTTCCATTTATTTGACTTCCGTGAAGGTCACTTTTGGGTGGATTTCTTCTTTGACCTCGTGACCTCCCAGCCCGTGTAATGCCCTTATTTTCATTACTAAAAGCCTTCCTATGTATAGTATCCTCAGCGACCGCATCTGTATGATGCCCAACACTGACGTCCCCTATAACCAGGTCTCTCTATAGAAGAACAATCTCATCACCTGGCCCTTTATCTATGGAGTCAGAGACCATTGGCCTAGACCCTTATAATCAGAACAAATGGCGCTGAGATAAGCGGGGGCTGTAATATTCGGCTGCTGACAGTGGAAAGTCCCGGGGGTTTATAGACTAGGCTGGGGAGTTCACACAGATGGTGGCTGGAGCTCCCGGAGTCCATTAGAGACCAGTAAAGCCGCCGCCATCGTTCAGGGTCCGGTCTCCATCAACCATATTACTCCTGCCATTGAGATCCATGTATGTGAGTCTGATGCTTTTGTTGTCTTCATTAGATTGGAGAATGTCCAGTATCCCTACCAGCTGTACCTGACGCCTTCCACCAGCAGCACAGAGCGGCCCAGTCCCAATGGCCCCGACAGACCTTTCCAGTGCCCGACCTGCGGAGTGCGCTTCACCAGGATCCAGAACCTGAAGCAGCACATGCTCATACATTCTGGTTAGTCTGCCGCCGGAGATAGCGCTGTGTGCCTGTCACCGTCCTCATCTGCCTGTCACCGTCCTCATCTGCCTGTCAGTGCATCATCTCATCTCTGCACAGGTCTCCGGGCTCCACCTGTACGGCTGGACATAGACATGAGATATTTGCTGGCAGATCCAGACTATTGGGGTGGGATCTGCTGACAATCTAGTGGCTTTGTCCCACCACGTGTATGAATGATCTTCCTCTCCGTGCACGGCGTGACTCTGGCCGGTAGGAGCTGGGACATGGACTGTGTCTCGGGTTTTACTCCTCAGTCTTATCTATAGCTGCTCCATCCGCAGTCACCAATAAGTAAGACATGATGATCCCCGTCTCACACGTGGTGTAGCGGTCAGTATTGTCACACCAGCACTATGTGATAAGGAGGAGGAGGAGAAGTCCTTTATTCTGCACAGGAGCTCTCCTGGAAGGACATTGCAGGTGTCCCCTCAGATTAATGGCAGCTAACAGGGAGCAGTAGCTTTATCACATGTCATCTTTTCATTTATTAGTGAGCCGTGTTGATCGCTTCTTCCTCTCTTTCCTAGGAATTAAACCATTTCAGTGTGATCGCTGTGGGAAAAAATTCACTCGGGCTTACTCCTTAAAGATGCATCGCCTGAAACACGAAGGTAAACGCTGTTTCCGGTGCCAGATTTGTAGTGCCACATTCACTTCCTTCGGGGAATACAAACACCACATGCGGGTTTCCCGGCACATTATCCGCAAGCCTCGGATATACGAGTGCAAAACATGCGGCGCCATGTTTACCAACTCTGGAAATTTAATCGTGCACCTGAGGAGCCTGAATCACGAAGCGTCAGAGCTAGCAAACTACTTCCAGAGCAGGTGAGGTGCACAGCAAGAAGCCAGCTGACAACCTAAATAACCCAATATTCTTCCACACAGCAGCCGCCTGAGCTTCAGAGAAAGCAGATCTGTCCACGAGCGGCCACCGAGCCACACGCTGCCACTACTGCGCCAGTATAATGTCTAATAATGTCCATGGGGGCCGATAGTCACAGGTATTCATATCCCGTATAATAGGTTCCTGGCCTAATCTTCCGCCCATTACATACATAGGAAGCGGCGGCGGTCTACTCATAGTCTATTGTGGCTCTTCAGGCTTTACGCTGTTGTATTACAGCTCCGTGTCAGAGCCAGATATTGATAGCAAGAACAGGATCAGATCCCATCAGGGGACAGTAAGAAAACCTTTCCCATAGGGGAGGGAGGGGGTGGAATGGTTTTCCTGCTTTCCTCTGAAAAGACCTGATCTTATGTTTTAGATTATACGTCTCACCCACCAGAACGCAGCCGTCTTCTGAGATCGCTTCCTATAATAGAACACCTGAAGCCCCTTTAAGGGATTCTGTCTTGTCTATAAGATGCCCTAATGAAGCTGAGCTGGCAGCTGTATGAGGGCGACATGTTGGCATCGCCCCATCCCTTAGTCTCTGTGCCAGCAGGTTTGACCCTCTTGTCACATCTGATTGGCCAACAGGACTGGCGGGGAGGTGGCGTCCCCCTTGTGTGTATATATAGTGTATACTTTATTTTGAGCCTCCACCATATAGATCTACGTGGACCGCAGTGTGGGGTATCGGTGAATCTCTCCCCATAGCGATTACGGATAGTGACGCCCCGGCTCTCCCTCCTGCCGGGAGGCTTCCCGTCCTCCACCATCGTTTTACTACCAGAAATCTTGTTTTCTTCTGCTGGGTGTCACATCCAAGTTCTCTGAAGCTCTCGAGGCCAAGTTATTTGCTGGCAAAACCAATGTGATGTGGAACCTTGTTTTTCCCTCTCTGGATTGTAAGATTGTGTAAATAAACTTGTTAGAACTGGCTCCGTTCAGGGAGAGATTTAACTAGCGGACTGCCACAGCATTGCCAAAAGGGGGTGGTAAAGTGAAGAGAGGGCACCCCTCCTCCTCCAGCGCCATCCTGTCCAGTTATCTGCCCGGTCTGTCCATAGAGTCAGGTCTACGTCAGCGTTCAGTCATTGCTTTTATATACTCAGCGGCATCCCCCTAAATGTGAACAATATTGGGGGAGTCTGTAATCCAAAACCAACTATGACCGTCCTTACAGAGCGCTGCGGCTCCTCGCTAGGTTTCTGAGCTCATGGACCCCATCAGGTAATGGCAGAAGCTCGGCTCATGTAGGTCTGGCTGGAGATATTTTACTGACGTTACCCCATTTCTCATTAATTTGCCCTATATTGATAACTCCACCCTGAACTGAGATTCCAGCGCAGTAAATAGTGAACGGTCCCTGAGATCTTAAAGGGGTTCTGCAGCTTTGGCGTTCTAGTATAAGATCTATGCAGTCCTCCTGGTGTGGGTGACTGGTAGCTGCGTGCGGATGACCGGTAGATGCGTGACTGGTAGATGCGTGCGGATGACCGGTAGATGCGTGCGGATGACCGGTAGACGCGTGACTGGTAGATGCGTGCGGATGACCAGTAGATGCGTGCGGATGACCGGTAGACGCGTGACTGGTAGATGCATGCGGATGACCGGTAGACGCGTGACTGGTAGATGCGTGCGGATGACCGGTAGATACGTGCGGATGACCGGTAGACGCGTGACTGGTAGATGCGTGCGGATGACCGGTAGACATGTGCGGGTGACTGGTAGACACGCGCAGGTTTTGTCCTAAGAGGAGGACCAAGGGGTTTATCTTTGATGATGTAGTCAGAAATGGCCATAGTGAACTAGGTCCAGCAGTTGTCGGAGCCGTCCCTTCTAGCAGGAGCTCTGACAACGCTACGACCGCCATGAATTGTGCAGTGTTGGTATCAGAGGAGTGCGGGCAGTAGATGTACAATGATTCAGTCACATGTATCACTGCACCATTTCCATAAATCGCTGTTGTCGCTTTGTCAGGGTAAGCGGGGATTTACGACCAGAGGAAATGTATAGAAGCCCCTTCAGTGAACGTCACTCCCTTCCCTCTGTTACAAGATCTGATGGCCCAAAGCCTGAGGCTGCACCACTGAGAGATCCTGATGACTGCATGTCCTATGAGTTCAGTTCGGTCATGGACACCGGGTGTGGATCCAAATCACCATCCACATCAATGTCCACGCACCACTGCCGGGTAGGATGTAGATATGGTCTCCAGTGACATCAGGTGGGACATGTAGTCATCAGGATCTCTCGTGTCAGCCAGACATCCCGGTCTCTTCCCATTCTCCTGCTCTTTGGAGCTCGGCAGAGACGGTGAGAAGTGATCGGATGTGAGAATTGATCTTGTGATTTCCTGGACAGCCCCTCCCCCATTATCCCCCCCCTCACTGGAGGTTGTCAGAAGTCGGTGACTGGGGAACGAGGAAAGTGGGTGAAGAGCTGCAAATACCTTATAGATATGTAAATCTTCCCACTGGTCATCCGGGGAGGGGGCTGAGGAATACGCGGGTCAGGCTGGATTCACACCTCACGGTTTAGTGTCTCACCGCCGCCTTCCTTGCGCAATGTGTGACCCCGCCTCGGTGTGATGTAGGGGAGGGGTCCGTGCTTCTGTTTGAGGGTCATCGTGGTAAGATTGTCTCTCTTTCTCCCCAGTGATTTCCTAGTTCCGGATTACCTGAGTCAGGAGCAGGAAGAGGCTCTTGGGCAGTATGAGCTGACAGAACACAGCTTTGAAAGCAACTCCTCTGTCCAAATGCCTGTCATCTCCCAGGTCTCCTCCACTCAGAACTGCGAGAGCACATTCCCGCTGGGCTCCCTGAGCGGCCTGGCCGAAAAAGAAGAAGAAGATGAGGAGGAAGTAACCGAGCCTGGAAAGACCATCCCCCTGGAAGAAACCAGCCGAGATGACACCCCCAAAACAGAGGTGGCTTCCATTGCTATGGAATAGCTGATACCTGGACACGGCCGCCCTGCGCCCGCACTTCAGCCAACGCATATTTCTTCATTTTTAATCTTTTTTTTTTTCTTTGGGAAATGCCTGTGTTTGGTCAGTTCTAGTTCTCTTTACATTTCTCTTTCTGATGAAAGTAATTGAGGCCCCTAGAGGACAATGCAGGAAGGGCAGCCGCGAGCGAAGCTGGAATCCGCTGCTTGTCCTTTAATGGGAGGAGCCTTTGCTTTTGTTTATATCCGTGCGCTCGTTACCAGGACGACTCCCCTGCACATTGCTGCTTGGCGCTCTTGTACTTCCCTATAACACGCGCCACCATTCACCGGCGCTGCAGGATGATGCGACCGCCGCTGACTCCTCCCCCACCGCCGGCGTCACGAGATGGTCTGAGAGGTGTAGGTACGCGGCATGGGGACGAGGGGCATTGCAGCGGGAATGGTCTATTCCTCAGAACTTTCTCTTCATAGGAAGCGCGACATTTTTAACGTAATTGTGTTATATGATTGGAGTGTTTCATTCTCTTTTTCTGACGTGAGGAGTGGCCTGTATTGTCTCGGTGCGACTGTCGCTGCACTGGTACAGACATTTTTATCTCCATTGTCCAAGCTTAACCTGTGTGTTCATTTTAGAAATTCTTTGACCAAATGTGTTCACCAGCAACGTGAATTGTACAGATCATCTCCCGACGAACCAATCAGCTCCTCCCGTTCCGTCACCTCCGCGGGAGCTGTAAAGACGTTTAGCCTGACCGGCCTAATCCTACGGTTCAGCTAAAGCACAAGGGAGAGACGACCCGCACTAAGCTAAGTTGTGATTGGTTGATATTTTACTGATAGTTGCTATAGGTAACGATATGACCGGGTTTCCCCTTTATTTACTAACCTTTTTATTATTCCTGGAACTTGTAACTTTACTATTTTATAGGCCTTTATTCTATTATTATTTGTCTTATTTTAAGCCTTATGGGAACGGACATCCCAGTTTTATGGTTTTTCTGGTCCAGATTGAGATCCTGAGACCCGCGGTGTTGGCCGGCGTCTCCTGTGTTGTCGTTGGCGGGCGGCAGCTGTTGGCACGTTGTACGCGAGACAGTGAGTGAGGAAAGTTAGGAATTTCTGCTCAGGGAAAGTCACCGGCAGATACACGCTACTGTCTAATAGTGTGGAAGATCAGGACTGAAGCGAAACGCAATGTCAATCAGCGCAGGGACCAGGGTGACATTTTAGTTTGCGCTCAAGGCAGAAGCGAAGCACCGAAGATATATACGTGGATGGTGAAACCAAATACTGAAGCCATAGTCCCAAAAATAAGGACACCCAAAAGATGAAAGTACAAAACTGACTCACCAGCATTTCACCTATTGAGCTTTACTTCTCCCTCACTGGCCGCTGCTATAAAAAGTTCATTGCCGTTATCCCCGCTCCTAAACTCCTCTTCCGACTGTAAATATCGGTCTGCAAACGTTTTGCGCCTTTTATCGCAATTATGCGGTGTCCCTTTGTGCGCACTCACCAAAAGAGGACATCAATGCACAAGCGCGGGATGTTGTGTGCTGGGGAAGGCGAGGAGCTGTCAATCAAAAGTAAGGAGGCGGGGTAAACTCGGAAAGACTTGAGGAATGAAGATGTGACTCTTTTCTGCTCATTAGCATACGGTGCGGGAACACTAAAAAGCTGAATACTAAAGCTACACAAGCGACTAAGAAGACAATTCTAGGTTATATAGAAATGATTTTTCACTCTCTACCACCAGGTATAGTCAGTTTAATAGGTGAAATGCTGGTGACAGGTTCCCTTTAACTACAACTGTAAACATACAACATATACACAAAAGACATATAGAATAGTAGAAGCAAAGTGTGGAGGACACCGCAGGTTACAAGATCTGCAGAAAGTACAAAAGAGCTGCAAATGGGAAGCAGAAGGCCGGGTTCACACGAGCACGTTACGTCTGTAAAGGACGGAACGTATTTCGGCCACTAATCCCGGACCGAACACACTGCAGGGAGCCGGGCATCATAGTGATGTACGACGCTAGGAGTCCCTGCCTCGCTGCAGGACAACTGTCTCTGTAATCATGTTTTCAGTACGGGACAGTAGTTCCACGGAGAGGCAGGGACTCCTAGCGTCGTATATAACGATGATGCTAGGAGCCCGGCTCCCTGCAGTGTGTTCGGTCCGGGACTTGTGGCCGAAATACGTCCGTCAATTACGGACTGAACACGCTCGTGCGAATCCAGCCTGAATATGCACACAGACCATGTAGTATAGAGGAGTGTAATACAAATAAGCAGTGAATACTGACACTCGTCAGTCATTTAAAGATGGCATAGTAAATACTAGTATATGATCGTCCATTGATAATGAGTTCTTCTATACCATACCAATAGCGATATGAATATTTTTTTAAATGATGATCCCATTTGCAGCTTTTTTCTGCAGATCTTGTAACCTGCGGTGTCCTCCACACTTTGCTTGTACTATTCTATATGTCTGTTGTGTATATGTTGTATGTATACAGTTGTAGTCAACATTTTAGTCCCATATGGATTAATAAAGTCCGTTTTGTACTTTCATCCTATGGGTATCTTTGTATTTTCGGGACTACGGCTTCAGTGTTTGGTTTCATATTGGATTAGTGCCTGGTCTTCAGCTGAACTTGGTCAATATTTTAGGGTATAGACCGTGACATATATATATAGGTTGTCTATATACGTGGATGGATCAGAGACCTGGTTGGGCAGTCCCCAGCGCCAGTCTATATGGCACAGTCTTGGCATCAGTTTGAGTATCTCATGAATAACGCACCCTAGGTGTTTATTCACACGGCGCAGTCAAATTGTGGGTTTTTGTCGCCTTTTCACTAAACCGTGGAAAAACTGCTGCGATAAATATGATTTGTCTGCACCGTGTGAACAAGTCCTAGATGTTCCCCAGGGTCAGCCCCTTCTTGGGGTCACACGGTCTCTGGTCGGCTGTCATGACACATGAGACCAGGCGCCGGCTTCTCTCCCGGAGCTTCTCTCTTTTCCTGGCAGTTCCTGAGGTGTTTGGACGGTTTTCTGCTATTTACAGTAACATGTCAGTGGGTGGGAGGATTTGGCAGACAGGTGCACCCCTGGGATCCTGCACACCTGGTTATAATGCTAATAAACGACGTGTGGGGTCTGTGCAGATTGGCCCCGTCCACGTGGCTGGGTGCGGCCCTTTATAGCTGCGGGTTCTGTTTTCTTCCGTTTTTAGCTGCAGTCATTTCTGTAAAGAGAAGCCGCGATTACCATGCGTTAAATTCACTACGAGGAGGAGAGTCGCCGGTCTCCTAATGTCACGTGTGTGCGATGCGGTCGCTGACTTGCTTTACGGCTGCGCGCCGGATATATTGTTGTGCTTCAATCACATCGACTTTAATGGGCAAAACCGCGGCTTTAAACGGTGATTGTATTCCGGTAGAAGTGATCCTAGGAATGTTCCGTAAATCTATTTTCACCTAAAGCTAGTACTACCCCGCGCAGTTTTATTAGGGCTCGTTTACATGGGTCGTTTTTTACCGCGATCAGAACGGCATCTAACTGGTGAAGCCCATGGTTTCACTTGTACCAGCCGAAAACCGATAAAACCACGTGCGTCCGCACGGTCAAAAAAAGACTTTAGTAACATTCTACGACGGGTTCTACGGAAAATCGTGTCACAAGTTCATATGTAAATAACTACAGTCGCGGTTTTTACTTGTGACTTTAAAGTTGTGGACTTTCCTATACAAGTCGATGAGGAAACGTACGACAACTGATAGCGAAGATCCCAAAACCAACGCGGAGACGCTGCTGCATGTGAATACAGTCTATGGAGGAGGCCGCACGGTGTCCATTGTATAGGCTCGGCACGGCTAGGGTTAATGGTGGAGCCCTCGCCCCGGAGCCGCGCTGCAGTCCTGACTCTAGGGCCACACAAGAAATGTTTTTGAGCGTCCGGCATCCGATAGTTTTAACGTTTCGCCACTTTCAGTCAAGTAAACCTCTGAACGGTGTTTGCGCGGTCCCGGCTCTGCTCAGCCACAGGTACTATATATGTGTGACATGAAAGGTACTATGATGTAGAGCACATAGAACTGCTCACCATTCACTCCCTACAACCTTCCCCGTTATGTAGAACAGGAAATGACGTCCGCATCGTGTGCAACGGCAGCAACTACTTCACCCATCATACGGTGGAAAACTACAACTCCTAGCATTAGTAAATATGAGCATGAAGACTTTATCAGTCATATGGGGCACCATAAACGTGGACCGATGTTCCTTACTGACCGTTTTAGGTAAAGGGTTCACGCCCGATCTTGATATGATGTTCCGGTTAGTCGCCAGCGCGGCGTCTCATGAGGTGCGGGCTACGTTCATTCCTTCTCACGAAGAAACGCCAAATAAAACAGCACAATATGAACGATCGCACAAACCCCTCCCTGTGAGCGCGGCGCGGCTGCAGCAGACACAGAAGTCTTCATGTTTTTATACTGCTCTCCCCATGTCCGATCCTGACGTCCGTGCCTGAAGGAGGCGGCTGCACACCAGCAATGACCTCACCCAGTCTGATGACATCATCACATCTGATTCTGAGTTCCAGCTTGTGTGAATGATGTCATGTACTTACAGAGTGCCCCTGTGTGACAGACTTAGAGGGGTGGTCCAATAAATATCAGGAAAAATGATTTGCTCTTTTGCAGAAATGGCGCCACGTCTGTCCATGGACGGTGTCTGGTATTGCAGCTCATTCCTGTTCAGGTGAATAGCAGAGACAGTCCATGGACAGACCCGATGATTCTGAGAAAAAGCAGATGATTGTTTCTGACGCTGGACAAGCCCTTGAAGCTCCGTCTCCTGCCTGTCTCCGGGTTTTCTGGAGGCCTCCGTGACTTATGCGTGCGGCTGAATCGCTCCATCTTCACGTCCTCTCCATCCCCGGCAGGCGCTCTCTCCAGGGTGCAGATCCTCGGTTGATCTTCTTGTTATAACGGTTTCCCGCTCGGTGTTCTGTCATGTGATCAGTTGTAATGGATCCCGCTTTTTATTAGGTCCCAGTTACTTTATATCCATTATCACAGGTGACCCGGACACGAGGGGATCAGATGTGGGACCCCGACCTCCGGTACAGTATAGATCAGTGGCAGGGGAGAAGTTTCCACCTTGTGGTTGTGACTTTCTGACAGATGAGGTCGGAGATCTAGTCCCCGTCGGCCGCGTTCAGGGGACGTGTGCGAGTTGCGCGGTTAATGTCACTTTCACTGTGCAGGATCTGCGGTGACTGTCCGTATTTCCAGGTCCCTGGGGACTCGCAGGCGTCCCTTCTGACCATTGACGCACACCAGTCCCCGCTGATACGTTGTATGTTCCAGCTCTTCATGGTTCGCACCCAGCACAATGTCCGCCTACAGGTCTGCTGCCCAGAGCCCAACTAAGAAGTGGCGTCCTGCCATGAAGCTGTTCACACGCAGCCCCCCGGGGTCAGGTGGTCGGGTGCTGGGACGTGGCACTGGGGTGCCCCCTGATCCCCTGCTTTATAAACTAGTGATCTGTCCTAATCTCACGTGCACCATTCAGTTGTAGGGTCCCCTCCCCCGCACATATCTTACAGCGCATGTATAGTAACCGGGCGGCGAGGACGCTTTCTTTTTGTTTTAAATATATACAATGTTTAAAGAGAATTGACACATTTTATATACTTGTATCTGGCTTTTAACATTTTTATAGTACCCCATTGTTCTTGGTGGCGACAATATCTATTTTTGTGCCCATTTTTGGAAAACAAGTGGCGTTTTGGAAATGTTACAATTATTTCTACAGTTCTCGTATTCAATGTGAAGGTCACGGTTGTTGAATTTTCTTGTCTTTTTATTTTCTGATCTGTTTTTTGAGCCCGTAGCTGTACGCTTTTGATGTTTCCCAATGTCTGAGAGGGGGTGGAGCCAAGCGACGGGATCCCACCGCCCAACCGGGAGAGGAGGAAACCATTTACCTGTTCTCATTGGGTCTGTCTGGTGTTGAAGGTCATCTCACTAGGGTGGGCTCCCCGTCACATGAGACCCTCTACCATAGTGGTGACGTCATCGCATTGTTAGTTCTAGGGGTGTCACGAGTCCTCTCAGAGCTCCGGTCATTGACAGTTTACAGCAGTGGTCTGCAACCTCCTGCAGAACTACAACTCCCAGCATGCGCTGAAAGTCTGGATGTAAGGGCATGCTGAGAGTTGCTGAGCACTGGTTAGAGGGTGCAGACGGCAGCTCTATGTGATCATCTTGTATGTATTGTAGGGGGTCTCTCCTAGTGACACGTCCTATAAATGGCGCAGAGAGGGGTACACTCATATTGTCCACAGGTCCTTCATGTCCTCGCAGAGAACGTTGCTGGGTCATGATCGGGTTGAAGCGCTCCCTGGTGGCAGACAAGGGTTCCCAATCACTCTCATCGTGTTTTTAAAGACCCCCCCGTCACCGAGGATTCTGGGAGTTTACCGCTGTAGGGTAAAGTGGCGGTTGTGCGCTTGGCTACGCCCCTCTTGTGTAATGTATATACTCTGTATAGCTACATGGAGTCCTGGCTTGTGGGATATACGAGGAGTACGTGTCGGCTACATTTTGCCTGGTTGTTTAATCATAAAAATAAAAGAAGAAAAAAAAAAATCTTGTATGAAAACGCAGAAAGTTCTCAGTTCTCACCCGGCGCCGTCATAGGTCAAATTAAGGACAAAAAAAAGTTTAGTTTTCAGTGTCTTTGAATAGAAACCTGATGATGCGAAGATTTTTCATTAAAATATATTATTATTAATGTTTTCTGCTCGTGGCTGCTTCTTCTTTGTGATCCGATCAGGATCCACACAATCCGCTCCAGTTGTACATCCTCCACTACAGCCGTGGCATTGGTCGTTACCCAGCTTTTCCAGACTCCTGAGTGGCAGAGCTACCTGGTTATGCCATGATAACTCCTCCTCCCCCCACACACACACAGTCAGCATCTTTGCCATTCAGGACTCTAGGAAAGTTAGGTGGTGACCATGATTGCCATACCAACTCCCACAGCGTTCATCACCCAGACCCCTGATGGATCTGCCTTACCCTCCGCTCATCCTCCGCTCCTTCCTCCGCTCCATCCTCCGCTCCATCCTCCGCTCCTTCCTCCGCTCCATCCTCCGCTCATCCTCCGCTCCTTCCTCCGCTCCATCCTCCGCTCCATCCTTTGCTCCTTCGTCCCTCACATCTCGGCATGTTTGCGTTTCCTGTTCCAGAAACAAATTTATATAAAAGAAACGCGGAATAATAGAAAAGAATCAAAGACTGAGGGGCCATTCAGACGCGGAGAAAGCCACGTGCGGTTTTCGGGTGCGTTTCTTTGCGTGCGGTTTATACCGCTCCTCAGCCACCACGTCTGAATGGACTCCGGCTCCGTGCACACGTTGCATAATTTGGTGCAGAAAATCGGCATCAAAACCGCAGGTAAAATTTGCACCTAGCTGCGTTTGTTGATGCGGTTTTTACATCTTCATGTGGAGAGCGGTGCCGTTTTATGCGGCGGATCTTGGTGCATTTTTTTTCCCACTTGTCAGATGCGTTTCCGCTCGCGAATTGTAAGATAAATTGACTTTCCTTTAAATCTAAAATCCGCACCGCAGGTCAATTTATGTGCGCAAAAATTCTGCAGTAGATGAGATTTGTTGTAACGGACGCTGCCGCCGCCACTCAGTGTGCACGCACCCCAGTACTCAGAATGTCACCTGTAGCAGCTTTCAGCTCCGCACCTGGTGACCCCGCTCATGTACCCACCGCACCTGGTGACCCCGCTCATGTACCCACCGCACCTGGTGACCCCGCTCATGTACCCACCGCACCTGGTGACCCCGCTCATGTACCCACCGCACCTGGTGACCCCGCTCATGTACCCACCGCACCTGGTGACCCCGCTCATGTACCCACCGCACCGGGTGACCCCGCTCATGTACCCACCGCACCGGGTGACCCCGCTCATGTACCCACCGCACCGGGTGACCCCGCTCATGTACCCACCGCACCTGGTGACCCCGCTCATGTACCCACCGCACCTGGTGACCCCGCTCATGTACCCACCGCACCTGGTGACCCCGCTCATGTACCCACCGCACCGGGTGACCCCGCTCATGTACCCACCGCACCTGGTGACCCCGCTCATGTACCCACCGCACCGGGTGACCCCGCTCATGTACCCACCGCACCTGGTGACCCCGCTCATGTACCCACCGCACCTGGTGACCCCGCTCATGTACCCACCGCACCGGGTGACCCCGCTCATGTACCCACCGCACCGGGTGACCCCGCTCATGTACCCACCGCACCGGGTGACCCCGCTCATGTACCCACCGCACCGGGTGACCCCGCTCATGTACCCACCGCACTGGGTGACCCCGCTCATGTACCCACCGCACCTGGTGACCCCGCTCATGTACCCACCGCACCTGGTGACCCCGCTCATGTACCCACCGCACCTGGTGACCCCGCTCATGTACCCACCGCACCGGGTGACCCCGCTCATGTACCCACCGCACCTGGTGACCCCGCTCATGTACCCACCGCACCGGGTGACCCCGCTCATGTACCCACCGCACCTGGTGACCCCGCTCATGTACCCACCGCACCTGGTGACCCCGCTCATGTACCCACCGCACCTGGTGCCAGCTTGTTTCATGCCTCCTCCTCGCACTTCCCTCCGGCACCTGCAGCTTCACTTCCGAGAACAAACCACACATACAACTTGGCTGCGCTCCACAAACATGTCCACCGCCCGCGGTGCTGCATGAAGACGCTTGCTGCCTCCTGGCATCCGACAGAGCGGTGAGAGAGATCCAGCAATCCTGCCTGAAATCCACGCGGCGTGGGTGAGTGATGTCAGCGGGAGATGCTTTACAATATGCCCGTCGTTACAGCTCTCACAGGAGCCTGGGAAAGCTGGGTGACAACCGTAATACCAGTGATGTTGGTTGTCACCCAGTTGTCCCAGATATTATTTACAGCGGAGTAGACGGTCCTCATCTCTGGAGGGAGCAGGTTTCTATAATAGGATCGGTCCCGTGTTATAAACTTACAGGTGAACAAACAAAATGTGAAGCAGCGTCCAGTGGCGTAACTATAGGGGGCGCAGCGGTCACAATTGCCGAAGCCAGGGGGGCCCACGGCCCCCGCACAACATCAATGAAATGTTACTATAGTAACTGGGGCCTATGTAGTAAACTACACGGGCCCCCGTTACTATAGTAACTGACCGCGCTTACCTTCCTTGTTGCAGATACAACACAGCAGCAGCCGGCAGCATTCCCAGGGCGGGGAGGGCCGCTGTTTTTGGGCTTTCCCAGCCTACTAATACCAGCCTGTGGCCGCCCAAGTACCCGGCCAGCCGTACAGATCACTACAGATGGTCAGGTAATGGATCGTACCCGGCTCTTGCTGGTGGCGGTTGGTATCGGGCTAATAATGGGGGTTAGTGTTGGCCTCTTCATGTCTAACATTAATCCACCACCTTAGTAATGGAGGTTGTCAATCAGCCGGCGGCCGTTACTAAGGTGGTAATAATAAAGTTAGCAAACTACAAGGACATAGAAAAAAATATTTTATTGAAATAATAACCCCACACACAATCCTCGTTATCCATTTTATTGAGAAGAAAAAAACGCCGTTATCGCAGTAGTCCTCGAATCCGCACTAGTCCAACAACCAAATCTGTGAAAAACACAAATACACGAAAAAAATTAGTAACATAAAAAAGCAAAACAATTCTTATACTTACCTTTCCTGGGTCCAGTGCTGGAGCCGCAATGTCAGCGAGCCGGGCCCTGTATCTAATCCTATCATGTGTGATACTGTCTGCTGAGCCGTATATATAATCCTATCATGTGTGATACTGTCTGCTGAGCTGTGTATCTAATCCTGACATGTGTGATACTGTCTGCTGAGCTGTGTATCTAATCCTATCATGTGTGATACTGTCTGCTGAGCTGTGTATCTAATCCTATCATGTGTGATACTGTCTGCTGAGCCGTGTATCTAATCCTATCATGTGTGATACTGTCTGCTGAGCCGTGTATCTAATCCTATCATGTGTGATACTGTCTGCTGAGCTGTGTATCTAATCCTATCATGTGTGATACTGTCTGCTGAGCCGTATATATAATCCTATCATGTGTGATACTGTGTGCTCAGCCACTGTATCTAATCCTATCCATAGCTATAGGGTTGTAGTGCTATAGATATGCTGTCTCCTATACACACACACATTTTTTGGGGGATATGTATTGTGGCTATTTCTCCTGGCGTTTCAAGTACTTAGTGACGCCCCGGCTGCTGGTGCTGCATCGTTGGGTCGCTTAGGAGATCCAGCGATCCAGGTGAATAGCTGCGGGCCCTCAGCCATGAGAAGTTTGGAAGGGGCCCAAGAAGAACCTTTGCATCGGGGCCCATGAGCCTTTCGCTATGCCTTTGCTGCACGTGTTTGCAGGCGAAACTGTAAAATTTATTTCACCTGTAATAACCGCACTGGCGAAAACCGTATCACAAAAACGTGCGGCCAAAAACGTCTCATGTAACCGCCGCCACTGGGTGAAGTCAGACATTGCGGTGTGCGGGTTCACCAGGAATTGCTGCGGTTCTGCTGCTGGCAAAGATCGTCAAAAGCAAAAAAATGTAAAGATCCATCGTGGTGAAATCGTAACCGCACTGTCTGGATATACGCTAAGGCCATGGAGTGACGGCGGCAGATATATCCTCTGATGATTGCTGCCGGACCTTCCTGTGTGTCGGCGCCTGCAGAGCATCGCTCAGTCTCAGGGGCGTAACTAGGAAAGACTGGGCCCCATAGCAAACTCTTGACTGGGGCTTCCCCCAGGTGCCACAAGCAGCCCCCCTTATAGATAGTGCCTCCTGTCTACTACAGACCCCTGTAGATGGAGCCACACCCCCCCCCCCCCCATGTATATATTGCCACACAGCCCCCAAAGTAAAACAAGGTAATGGCGCATCCGAGAAAGTTGTAACAGCCGGGGGGATGTCACTCAAACACAGAAAAGGTGGGTTTGGAGGCCGGACTATGTGATTCGTCAGGATAGCGGCACCGCCCCATGACCCTCTAATGAGTAATTGGCATATAGTGTGCGCCGGCTTAAAAGTGGATTTTATAGATTTTGCTTCATCTGAAAAAAAACATACAGGGGAATATTGTCAGGTCATGTATTACCGCATGGCGGCGGTTCAAGGGGCTAAAACTACCTGGCGGGATCCCATGAAATATACAATGAATTGAGAACATGTCTATCTGCCCCGCAATTTTGTTATTCTAAATATATTCTATATAATTACAGCTCCAGAACCAAGCTCAGTGTCACGAAGGGTCTGTGGACCCATTGGGCCGTACCGCCTTGGCGGTAAGGCAGCTGGCCAACAGGGCGCAGGTCTGAGTCTATAGGATATAGGTTACCTGTGGCAGCACGGACAGTAGCTTGGCAGGAACTAGGCAGCAGGTGGACATCAGGCGTGGAGAAGCAGACACGACTATAGCAAGCAGGGCACTAGATCGGGATACAGGTACAGGAGCAGGAAACACTAGGGGACCATTTGCATAGACAGACTAAGGAAACACAACAACGCTCAGGCATAGAACTAGGGGGCTGGACCCCTCTTAGTCCAGTGTACTCACGGGTCAAAGTTCGTCCATGAGGTCCGGTGCGCGCGCTGCCCCTACGGGATCCGGCAGAGGTGAGTGGACGCGAGCGCTGGCGTCTCCTGAGGAGGAGGCTGGGGCCAGCGCTTGCCGACTCGTGGCTGCGGCTGTCAGGAGGAGGTTGGAGCTGACAGCCCGCAGCCACGGACATTACACTCAGTACATATATACATCCCCAGAACCAAGCTCAGTACGTATATACATCCCCAAAACCAAGCTCAGTACATATATGCAATACCAGAATCAAGCTCAGTACATATATGCAATACCAGAATCAAGCTCAGTACATATATACAACACAAGAACAAAGCTCAGTACATATATAAATCCCCAGAACCAAGCTCATACATATATACAGCCCCAGAACCAAGCTCATACATATATACAGCCCCAGAACCAAGCTCATACATATATACAGCCCCAGAACCAAGCTCAGTACATATATACAGCACCAGAACAAAGCTCAGTACATATATACAGAACCAAACTCAATACATATATACAGCACCAGAACCAAGCTCATACATATATACAGCCCCAGAACCAAGCTCAGTACATATAGCCAGCACCAGAACAAAGCTCAGTACATATATACAGAACCAAACTCAATACATATATACAGCACCAGAATGAAGCTCAATACATAAATATACAGCACCAGAACCAAGCTCAGTACATATATACATCCCCAGAACCAAGCTCATACATATATACAGCCCCAGAACCAAGCTCATACATATATACAGCACCAGAACAAAGCTCAATACATATATACAGCACCAGAACAAAGCTCGGTACATAAATACAGCACCAGAACAAAGCTCAGTACATATATACAGAACCAAACTCAATACATATATACAGCACCAGAACCAAGCTCAATACATATATACAGCACCAGAACAAAGCTCAGTACATATATATACAGCACCAGAACCAAGCTCAGTACATATATACATCCCCAGAACCAAGCTCAATACATATATACAGCACCAGAACAAAGCTCAGTACATATATATACAGCACCAGAACCAAGCTCAGTACATATATACATCCCCAGAACCAAGCTCATACATATATACAGCCCCAGAACCAAGCTCAGTACATATATACAGTACCAGAACAAAGCTCAGTACATATATACAGAACCAAACTCAATACATATATACAGCACCAGAACCAAGCTCAATACATATATACAGCACCAGAACAAAGCTCAGTACATATATACAGAACCAAACTCAATACATATATACAGCACCAGAACGAAGCTCAATACATAAATACAGCACCAGAACAAAGCTCAGTACATAAATACAGCACCAGAACAAAGCTCAGTACATATATACAGCACCAGAACAAAGCTCAGTACATATATACAGAACCAAACTCAATACATATATACAGCACCAGAATGAAGCTCTACATAAATATACAGCACCAGAACCAAGCTCAGTACATATATACATCCCCAGAACCAAGCTCATACATATATACAGCCCCAGAACCAAGCTCATACATATATACAGCACCAGAACAAAGCTCAGTACATATATACAGAACCAAACTCAATACATATATACAGCACCAGAACCAAGCTCAATACATATATACAGCACCAGAACAAAGCTCAGTACATATATATACAGCACCAGAACCAAGCTCAGTACATATATACATCCCCAGAACCAAGCTCAATACATATATAAAGCACCAGAACAAAGCTCAGTACATATATATACAGCACCAGAACCAAGCTCAGTACATATATACATCCCCAGAACCAAGCTCATACATATATACAGCCCCAGAACCAAGCTCAGTACATATATACAGTACCAGAACAAAGATCAGTACATATATACAGAACCAAACTCAATACATATATACAGCACCAGAACCAAGCTCAATACATATATACAGCACCAGAACAAAGCTCAGTACATATATACAGAACCAAACTCAATACATAAATACAGCACCAGAACAAAGCTCAGTACATAAATACAGCACCAGAACAAAGCTCAGTACATATATACAGAACCAAACTCAATACATATATACAGCACCAGAATGAAGCTCTACATAAATATACAGCACCAGAACCAAGCTCAGTACATATATACAGCCCCAGAACCAAGCTCATACATATATACAGCACCAGAACAAAGCTCAGTACATATATACAGAACCAAACTCAATACATATATACAGCACCAGAATGAAGCTCAATACATAAATATACAGCACCAGAACCAAGCTCAGTACATATATACATCCCCAGAACCAAGCTCATACATATATACAGCCCCAGAACCAAGCTCATACATATATACAGAACCTGATCAAAGCTCAATACATATATACAGCACCAGAACAAAGCTCAGTACATAAATACAGCACCAGAACAAAGCTCAGTACATATATACAGAACCAAACTCAATACATATATACAGCACCAGAACCAAGCTCAATACATATATACAGCACCAGAACAAAGCTCAGTACATATATATACAGCACCAGAACCAAGCTCAGTACATATATACATCCCCAGAACCAAGCTCAATACATATATACAGCACCAGAACAAAGCTCAGTACATATATATACAGCACCAGAACCAAGCTCAGTACATATATACATCCCCAGAACCAAGCTTATACATATATACAGCCCCAGAACCAAGCTCAGTACATATATACAGTACCAGAACAAAGCTCAGTACATATATACAGAACCAAACTCAATACATATATACAGCACCAGAACAAAGCTCAATACATATATACAGCACCAGAACAAAGCTCAGTACATATATACAGAACCAAACTCAATACATATATACAGCACCAGAACGAAGCTCAATACATAAATACAGCACCAGAACAAAGCTCAGTACATAAATACAGCACCAGAACAAAGCTCAGTACATAAATACAGCACCAGAACAAAGCTCAGTACATATCTACAGCACCAGAACAAAGCTCAGTACATATATACAGAACCAAACTCAATACATATATACAGCACCAGAATGAAGCTCTACATAAATATACAGCACCAGAACCAAGCTCAGTACATATATACATCCCCAGAACCAAGCTCATACATATATACAGCCCCAGAACCAAGCTCATACATATATACAGCACCAGAACAAAGCTCAATACATATATACAGCACCAGAACAAAGCTCAGTACATATATACAGAACCAAACTCAATACATATATACAGCACCAGAACCAAGCTCAATACATATATATACAGCACCAGAACCAAGCTCAGTACATATATACATCCCCAGAACCAAGCTCAATACATATATACAGCACCAGAACAAAGCTCAGTACATATATATACAGCACCAGAACCAAGCTCAGTACATATATACATCCCCAGAACCAAGCTCAATACATATATACAGCACCAGAACAAAGCTCAGTACATATATATACAGCACCAGAACCAAGCTCAGTACATATATACATCCCCAGAACCAAGCTCAATACATATATACAGCACCAGAACAAAGCTCAGTACATATATATACAGCACCAGAACCAAGCTCAGTACATATATACATCCCCAGAACCAAGCTTATACATATATACAGCCCCAGAACCAAGCTCAGTACATATATACAGAACCAAACTCAATACATATATACAGCCCCAGAACAAAGCTCAGTACATATATACAGAACCAAACTCAATACATATATACAGCACCAGAACCAAGCTCAATACATATATACAGCACCAGAACAAAGCTCAGTACATATATACAGAACCAAACTCAATACATATATACAGCACCAGAACCAAGCTCAATACATAAATACAGCACCAGAACAAAGCTCAGTACATATATACAGCACCAGAACAAAGCTTATATAACTTCTTCTGAGCTGGTCTGCCGGAGCTGAACGACGCAAGTGGCGCATTGTTGAAAGGCGCTGATTGGCGGGGCAAGTCATTTTGCCCCACCAATCAGTGTCATTGTAAGGCGCTGAATGGTCGGGCACAGAATATGCCCGTCCATTCAGCACTAATGCATGTATTTGTACCTGTGTACTATAGACGCAGGTACAATTACTGCAAGAGGGGGTGGCTGTCGCTAGCACCAGGGCCCCCTCTGGTGCTAGCGACGGCACCGTGCCTGAGAGGGCCCGTGCCACCCGACCCATAAATGTTAGAGGCTCGGCGACGCTGGACCAGTAGTAGTGTCGCTACCGCTGTAGCAGCCATAACATCTGCTAGCGGCGCCACCGGGCATAAGGGGGGGCGGGCGGCACGGGCCCCCTCAAGCCACGAGCCCGTAGCTGCCGCTACGGCTGTTTCAGCGGTAGTTACGCCACTAAGTCTATAGAATCCTCTGTGAGATAAGCAACCTGGACCTCCAGACTGATACATTGTAGCAAAATATCAAAGAGATTAGTGCAGCTAATCTCTTTGTGTTATTGCCTAGACTGGGTGCAATTGTAACAAACCCTCAGCTCAGAGCAGGACTAGGTGTATAGGGGTTTGCAGCCTGTGGATGTAAAGTTCTCATTCACTGACAGTAAACAAAGACATTCAAAATGGTGAAGAATTGAAACATAAAAGTCTCTTAGAAAGATGTAGAAGTTTTCATTATAAAGTGATTAAGCTTCATTTATATAGAACCGTATACCCCGTTAATTCTGCAGTGACCCTTTAAGAAGAGCTATATATATATATATATAGAGGGATGTACAAAACCCAGATGACAACCCCGAAACCAGCTGCACTGGTAGCTATATCACAAAACGAATGGAAAATAGAATATTTCAGAACTTATCAGATGAGGACGTCCCACACAAGTGACATCGAGAAATGTTCTCCTTTAATTATTCATTATATTAATCTGTAACAACATATTACTGTTCAGACATGTCAGTAACAGGGGGCGGAGCTGTGACAACCTCACACATGATATGCAGGCTTGTTGTCAGTAGTAATAGATGAATAGCTGTTACTGTATATAAGATGTGTGGATCCCATGTCTGATCACAATGTAATTATATTATATATCAGTGATGTCAGTAACAGGGGGCGGGGCTGTGACAACCTCTCACACATGATATACAGGCTGGTTGTCAGTAGTAATAGATGAATAGCTGTTACTGTATATAAGATGTGCGGATCTCATGTCTGATCACATGTAATTATATTATATATCAGTGATGTCAGTAACAGGGGGCGGGGCTGTGACAACCTCTCACACATGATATACAGGCTAGTTGTCAGTAGTAATAGATGAATAGCTGTTACTGTATATAAGATGTGTGGATCTCATGTCTGATCACAATGTAATTATATTATATATGAGTGATGTCAGTAACAGGGGGCGGGGCTGTGACAACCTCTCACACATGATATACAGGCTGGTTGGCAGTAGTAATAGATGAATAGCTGTGACTGTATATAAGATGTGTGGATCTCATGTCTGATCACAATGTAATTATATTATATATCAGTGATGTCAGTAACAGGGGGCGGGGCTGTGACAACCTCTCACACATGATATACAGGCTGGTTGTCAGTAGTAATAGATGAATAGCTGTGACTGTATATAAGATGTGTGGATCTCATGTCTGATCACAGTGTAATTATATTATATATCAGTGATGTCAGTAACAGGGGGCGGGGCTGTGACAACCTCTCACACATGATATACAGGCTGGTTGGCAGTAGTAATAGATGAATAGCTGTGACTGTATATAAGATGTGTGGATCTCATGTCTGATCACAATGTAATTATATTATATATCAGTGATGTCAGTAACAGGGGGCGGGGCTGTGACAACCTCTCACACATGATATACAGGCTGGTTGTCAGTAGTAATAGATAAATAGCTGTTACTGTATATAAGATGTGTGGATCTCATGTCTGATCACAGTGTAATTATATTATATATCAGAGATGTCAGTAACAGGGGGCGGGGCTGTGACAACCTCTCACACATGATATACAGGCTGGTTGTCAGTAACAGGGGGCGGAGCTGTGACAACCTCTCACACATGATATACAGGCTGGTTGTCAGTAACAGGGGGCGGAGCTGTGACAACCTCTCACACATGATATACAGGCTGGTTGTCCGTAGTAATAGATGAATAGCTGTTACTGTATATAAGATGTGTGGATCTCATGTCTGATCACAGTGTAATTATATTATATATCAGTGATGTCAGTAACAGGGGGCGGGGCTGTGACAACCTCTCACACATGATATACAGGCTGGTTGTCAGTAGTAATAGATGAATAGCTGTTACTGTATATAAGATGTGTGGATCTCATGTCTGATCACAATGTAATTATATTATATATCAGTGATGTCAGTAACAGGGGGCGGGGCTGTGACAACCTCTCACACATGATATACAGGCTGGTTGTCAGTAGTAATAGATGAATAGCTGTTACTGTATATAAGATGTGTGGATCTCATGTCTGATCACATGTAATTATATTATATATCAGTGATGTCAGTACCAGGGGGCGGAGCTGTGACAACCTCTCACACATGATATACAGGCTGGTTGTCAGTAACAGGGGGCGGAGCTGTGACAACCTCTCACACATGATATACAGGCTGGTTGTCCGTAGTAATAGATGAATAGCTGTTACTGTATATAAGATGTGTGGATCTCATGTCTGATCACAATGTAATTATATTATATATCAGTGATGTCAGTAACAGGGGGCGGGGCTGTGACAACCTCTCACACATGATATACTGGCTGGTTGTCAGTAGTAATAGATGAATAGCTGTGACTGTATATAAGATGTGTGGATCTCATGTCTGATCACAATGTAATTATATTATATATCAGTGATGTCAGTAACAGGAGGCGGAGCTGTGACAACCTCTCACACATGATATACAGGCTGGTTGTCAGTAGTAATAGATGAATAGCTGTTACTGTATATAAGATGTGTGGATCTCATGTCTGATCACAATGTAATTATATTATATATCAGTGATGTCAGTAACAGGGGGCGGGGCTGTGACAACCTCTCAGTAACAGGGGGTGGGGCTGTGACAACCTCACAGTGACGGGGTGGGGCTGTGACAACCTCTCAGTAACAGGGGCGGGGCTGTTACAACCTCTATGTGATGCCGTAGGACATGAAACTTCATATGGGAAGAATCTGGGATTTCGGTTACTATATTTAATACAGCAGAATCCATGACCCTGACAGCAGGCGAGTCTCCCCCCCCCCTTGTGTTCTGCATGGATACCCCATAAGTGTTTGCAGCGGAGGGGACCCAGTATTGTGAGGACCCCTGTACATCCACAGACAGATATGGTGGTTACATGCAGGTGGCTGAGTAAACATCCTATAAGCCCCTCCCCATTAACTGTGGCCCCCAAGATCCAGGTTCAGGGGCCGAATTGAACCGTACTGTTTATTACAAACTAAAAAAACAAGTATAGGTCCGGAGCTTCTAGTGAAATAATGTCGAGAACCAGACATGTCTCTGCAGAAGAGTCCCAGACCCCGGAGCTGAGAAACCCCAGAGCCCCCGGCCGCTGCCAAGAGCGCAAAGACACCGGACGAGGAAACCGCTCTCCGGGCGCGACAATCATTTCCTTTGACGTCAACATCTCCGTAAGAAGAATTCAGAATCTTGGGAAAATCTCAACAAGACAAGAAGATTCAGATCACTGCCCCCCTGCATCTAAATACCTTGGCCAAGTGGCTTGTGTGCACCCAGCAGCACCTGTGGTCACCTTCCCTGCCCCCCCCCCCTTATTACACCTGTGATGTCACTTCACCAGTCCAGGAGGTGTCGGTACAGAATACATCTAATTCATGTTGGAAATGAGTCCTGTCTCCTTTACCAGCTGGAGGGTTTATGGCTATTATGGCTCTGATCAGCCAGCTAAATGCAGCTCAGGATGTTACTGGAGTATAAGATGTGATGTAACTGCAGCATTGTGAATGCAGCTTTGGATGTGACTGGAGATAATTACATATAAAACTTATATGCAACTTGGTGCATGGACAATGTGCGGCATCCACCAAGACCAGACTTGACGACCTGAATTTTAACCAGCGCACTTCTCCTTATTGATACGTTCATAGAGGTGGCGGAAAACACGTACCTGAGACCCCCGTACAGTCCAGCAGCATTTACTCCTGCAGCGAGGAAGACGGAGGGTCGACACCTACAATGATGGGTAACTGTGATCTTTTAACGTTTACTCCTCTTATACTTATCCCATGTTATGTCTTATGCACCAGTCACATCCAGAGCTGCAGTCACAATTCTGTTATATTATGTCTCATGCACCAGTCACATCCAGAGCTGCAGTCACAATACTGTTATATTATGTCACATTCAGAGCTGCAGGCACAGTTTTGATACATTATGTCTTATGCACTAGTTACATCCAGAGCTGCAGTCACCATTTTGCTCGCTAACCTATATATATATATATATATATATATATATATTTATCCTTGGACCAAGATCTTTTCATGTTTGTTTTCTCAGTTTCTCCTCTTCCAGGTTCTGATTTACCAAACTTCCTGAGGGGTCTCCTGTCGTCCTCTCCATTCAGGGGTCTTAATCACAGTTAGTCCGGTAAGTGGAGGCGCTGGGCAGTTACTGCTGATCAGATGATCGTTATCGTCTGTTAATTCAGAAGCCAATGGTCCAGAATTCCAACATATCGGACATGTAACGAATAAAATCTAATACAGATTACAGGGACCTGATAGTCCGGCACTGGTTCCTCCTGGTGACTATGTAAGACTCGGAGACGGCTCTAATATTTACACTATGGCTCTTGGGCCTTCACACATAGTATTGTACGAGGGGATATCAAAACTTTCAATAGTAACGAACATTCAGTGGTCCAGAGAAAGCCAGAATATCGGAACTGTATGTATTTTATTTAATAAAGTGGTAATTATAAAAATTAAAGGATCTTACTGAAGGCAGATTTATTACTGAGGTCAGTGGGAGCTGTATATATCTGTATGTGGGGAGCTCCCTCTAGTGGTGGCTGCAGGCAGCAGAATGTTATCATGTATCTCTATGGGAGCTGTATATATCTCTATGTAGGGAGCTCCCCCTAGTGGTGACTGCAGGCAGCAGAATGTTATCATGTAACTCTATGGGAGCTGTATATATCTGTATATAGGGAGCTCCCCCTAGTGGTGACTGCAGGAAGCAGAATGTTATCATGTAACTATGGGAGCTGTATATAGTTGTATGTAGTGAGCTCCCCCTAGTGGTGGCTGCAGGTAGCAGAATGTTATTATGTAACTCTATGGGAGCTGTATATATCTGTATGTAGTGAGCTCCCCCTAGTGGTGGCTGCAGGCAGTAGAATGTTATCATGTATCTCTATGGGAGCTGTATATATCTATATGTAGTGAGCTCCCTCTAGTGGTGACTGCAGGCAGCAGAATGTTATCATGTAACTCTGTGGGAGCTGTATATATCTGTATGTAGGGAGCTCTCCCTAGTGGTGACTGCAGGCAGCAGAATGTTATCATGTAACTCTGTGGGAGCTGTATATATCTGTATGTAGTGAGCTCCCTCTAGTGGTGACTGCAGGCAGCAGAATGTTATCATGTAACTCTATGGGAGCTGTATGTATCTGTATGTAGTGAGCTCCCCCTAGTGGTGACTGCAGGCAGCAGAATGTTATCATGTAACTCTATGGGAGCTGTATGTATCTGTATGTAGTGAGCTCCCCCTAGTGGTGACTGCAGGCAGCAGAATGTTATCATGTAACTATGGGAGCTGTATGTATCTGTATGTAGTGAGCTCCCCCTAGTGGTGACTGCAGGCAGCAGAATGTTATCATGTAACTATGGGAGCTGTATGTATCTGTATGTAGTGAGCTCCCCCTAGTGGTGACTGCAGGCAGCAGAATGTTATCATGTAACTCTATGGGAGCTGTATATATCTGTATGTGGGGAGCTCCCTCTAGTGGTGGCTGCAGGCAGCAGAATGTTATCATGTAAATCTATGGGAGCTGTATATATCTGTATGTAGTGAGCTCCCCCTAGTGGTGGCTGCAGGCAGCAGAATGTTATCATGTAACTCTATGGGAGCTGTATATATCTGTATGTGGGGAGCTCCCTCTAGTGGTGGCTTCAGGCATCAGAATGGTATTGTGTAACTCTATGGGAGCTGTATATATCTGTATGTAGTGAGCTCCCACTAGTGGTGGCTGGAGGAAGCAGAATATTATCATGTAACTCTTTTGGAGCTGTATATATCTGTATGTAGTGAGCTCCCCCTAGTGGTGACTGCAGGCAGCAGAATGTTATCATGTAACTCTATGGGAGCTGTATATATCTGTATGTGGGGAGCTCCCTCTAGTGGTGGCTGCAGGCATCAGAATGGTATTGTGTAACTCTATGCATGCTGTATATATCTGTATGTAGTGAGCTCCCCCTAGTGGTGACTGCAGGCAGCAGAATGTTATCATGTAACTCTATTGGAGCTGTATATATCTGTATGTAGTGAGCTCCCCCTAGTGGTGACTGCAGGCAGCAGAATGTTATCATGTAACTCTATTGGAGCTGTATATCTCTGTAACAAATATTCCGCCGTGCCGCAGCCTAAACTGACATGACACAATGCGCAGCACCGTTCTATTTGTGCGCGGAGGTTTTCTGTAGCGTGTGGTTGGGATTTTTATCATCTTCACTTTACTGCTACGTTATTACGCTGCGGATCTTCCCGGATCAGCCGACGGAAAATCTGCAACAATTCCGCTGCGTGTGAACAGATCCTCTCAGCGTTGTCGTCACCCTGAATGACAAATCTTCCCACATGGAGGAGGCAGCAGCTCGTGCATTACATCTGCAGATCCTCGGGGGTCCGGGCTGTGGATCTGGGGGGCTCCACACTCGTCACCATGTCAGGAATCTATTGTGATGGAAATAGAAGTGAAATGTGTCGTAATCTCGGGGCTCAGAGTCCGGCCCTGGTCCAGACACGTCCCGGCTGCGCCCTCCGTCCATTACCCCGACCGCCATTAATGTTGTGTCACACGGCGTCAGAGAACGCGGGAACCTCGGAGCCAATAAGACGGAATCTTCTGTGTTTTCTATTTAGAACTTCACATTCCTGAAATATCCAAAAACTGTCCAGACACCCCGGCCCCATCTAGAGAAGATCGAATGTGAAACTCGTACTGGACGTCATCATGGGGGACCCCCAACTACTCCAAACCCAGACAAACATCTGAAAAATGTTCTGTACAAGAGAACCGAATATGGGAAACAGACAAAATCCTGGAAGGAGGCCGGAGGTGACAGGAGGAGCTATGAAGGGCCGCTCCACCTCCGATACTATGTGACTTATTACACCAGATATCATCTCTATATAACATCCTCTGCTTTACTAATCTGGTACTGACTCAGAGTTACAGCATGTATAATACTCTAGTCACATCCAGAGCTGCACTTCATTCGTTACTTAATGTTCTTTGTCGATTACATCTGAAAACTGATGTTGTAAACCACCTGAGCTGTGAAGAGCCGCTGCCGTCCTATGTAATAATCATTGTGTAACGTCAAGTTCTGCAACTTTCTAATAGACTTTGCATTTCTTTCTCACTATTTTTAAGATCTCTGCTTGCTGACAGTAAATGAGGACGTTCTTGCTTAGATTCAGAAGCTGAAAACCCGTCCTGACCTTCTGCATCTCACGGCTGAGGGTTTTTTACAATAGTATCCATGTAGACAAAGATTTTTAAGCTAAACGCAGCAGCACAAAACTCTCCAGGCTGATGGCTCCTCCTGCAGTAACGAGCCTATAAGCTGTGTGAGCAGGACAGGTTCTCAGCCTCTGGCTGTAAATAAGAATATTCCCATTCACTGACAGCAAAAATACATCTCAAAATGGTGAGAAATAGACTCCCCCAGTTTAATAGAGAGTCAGGACCCCCGGATCTAGGTCTCCGCATTGGCCTGGCTAATGGCGCCCCCTGGAGGCTTCATGTAAAATGCTGAGACTCCACCACAGCAGCACTAATTATAGAGGAGCTCAGTGTAACCTGTCAGCAGCCTCACCAAGGGTCAGGACCCCCGGATATAGGCTGTGACCTTACTGTCTGAGCATTTACATAGATTGTATGGAGGAGGAAAGAGCCCGGAATATCCACCATGACACCAGGCGCTGAAATAGGAGCAAGAGATGGCAATGAAGATGATCCCGGCTCCTCTCATCTATATCTAAAAAAAGGAAACAATGAAATCATAGGAGCAGCGGCTCCGCCCTCTTAATAATTTATAGCCCACAGGTTAAAGGGTCACTCCGCTATCAGAACAGCCATGGAGTTATTATAGACTCTGTCTGCTGCAGTCACCACTAGTGACAACTTTATACAGCGAGTACTGAGATCACAGAAACTGTATATATCTGTATGTAGTGAGCTCCCTCTAGTGGTGGCTGCAGGCAGCAGAATGTTATCATGTAACTCTATTGGAGCTGTATATATCTGTACGTAGTGAGCTCCCCCTAGTGGTGGCTGCAGGCAGCAGAATGTTATCATGTAACTCTATGAGAGCTGTATATATCTGTATGTAGTGAGCTCCTCCTAGTGGTGGCTGCAGGCAGCAGAATGTTATCATGTAAGTCTATGGGAGCTGTATATATCTGTACGTAGTGAGCTCCCCCTAGTGGTGGCTGCAGGCAGCAGAATGTTATCATGTAACTCTATGGCAGCTGTATATATCTGTACGTAGTGAGCTCCCACTAGTGGTGGCTGCAGGCAGCAGAATGTTATCATGTAACTCTATGGGAGCTGTATATATCTATATGTAGGGAGCTCCCTCTAGTGGTGGCTGCAGAATGTTATCATGTAACTCTATTGGAGCTGTATATATCTGTATGTAGTGAGCTCCCCCTAGTGGTGGCTACAGGCAGCAGAATTTTATCATGTAAATCTATGGGAGCTGTATATATCTGTATGTAGTGAGCTCCCCCCTATTGGTGGCTGCAGGCAGCAGAATGTTATCATGTAACTCTGTGGGAGCTGTATGTATCTGTATGTAGTGAGCTCCCCCTAGTGGTGGCTGCAGGCAGCAGAATGTTATCATATATCTCTATGGGAGCTGTATATATCTGTACTTAGTGAGCTCCCCCTAGTGGTGGCTGCAGACAGCAGAATGTTGTCATATATCTCTATGGGAGCGGTATATATCTGTATGTAGTGAGCTCCCCCTAGTGGTGACTGCAGGCAGCAGAATGTTATCATGTAACTCTATGGGAGCTGTATATATCTGTATGTAGTGAGTTCCCTCTAGTGGTGACTGCAGGCAGCAGAATGTTATCATGTAACTCTATGGGAGCTGTATATATCTGTATGTAGTGAGCTTCCACTAGTGGTGACTGCAGGCAATAGAATGTGATCATGTAACTCTATGGGAGCTGTATATACCTGTACATAGTGAGCTCCCTCTAGTGGTGACTGCAGGCAGCAGAATGTTATCATGTAACTCTATGGGGGCTGTATATATCTGTATGTAGTGAGCTCCCCCTAATAGTGACTGTAGACAGCAGAATATTATCATGTATCTCTTTGGGAGCTGTATGTATCTGTATGTAGTGAGCTCCCTCTTGTGGTGACTGCAGGCAGTAGAATGTTATATAACTCTATGGGAGCTGTATATATCTGTACGTAGTGAGCTCCCTCTAGTGGTGACTGCAGGCAGCAGAATGTTATCATGTAACTCTATTGGAGCTGTATATATCTGTATATAGTGAGCGCCCCCTAGTGGTGGCTGCAGGCAGTAGAATGTTATCATGTAACTCTATGGGAGCTGTATATACCTGTATGTAGTGAGCTCCATCTAGTGGTGGCTGAGGAATGTTATCATGTAACTCTATGGGAGCTGTATATATCTATATGTAGTGAACTCCCTCTAGTGGTGACTATATATATATATCTGTATGTAGTGAGCTCCCCCTAGTGGTGGCTGCAGGCAGCAGAATGTTATCATGTAACTCTATGGGAGCTGTATATATCTATATGTAGTGAACTCCCTCTAGTGGTGACTATATATATATATCTGTATGTAGTGAGCTCCCCCTAGTGGTGGCTGCAGGCAGCAGAATGTTATCATGTAACTCTATGGGAGCTGTATATATCTATATGTAGTGAACTCCCTCTAGTGGTGACTATATATATATATCTGTATGTAGTGAGCTCCCCCTAGTGGTGGCTGCAGGCAGCAGAATGTTATCATGTAACTCTATGGGAGCTGTATATATCTGTATGTAGTGAGCTCCCCCTAGTGGTGGCTGCAGGCAGCAGAATGTATCATGTAACTCTATGGGAGCTGTATTTACAGTGCTGACAGGTCGGTCTTATAATATACCGTGCTGCATTGTGGGATATATTTTACTTTGGACTATTAGACTTTGGGGCAGATTTACTAATAAGATATTTTTTTCAGACATCTTCGTATTAGACTTGATGCTCAAAATTTATCGTAGTGGCTCACGCTTGATAATACATTTTTTCAGCCACGCCGCCTCGTTGTGTGGGTCTCGTGGCGCATGTTCTATAATTCTGGTGCCTTTTTGATTACAAAAGAGACTGGGGCAGATTTATTAAAAATGACGTGGTCCACAATGCACCACAGCAGAATAGACACTGAACTGGCAGAGACGTACAGGAAAATGTGAGGTCACACCTGAGAAGCCACTAGTAAAATTGTAAATGCAGCTTTGGGTGTGACCGGAGTACAGGACATGATGTAAGATAATGGAAGCAGAATGTGGTCCAGTGTTCCTCTTCTGTGGGGGCGGCAGGTTCTTTGGATCCATATGTTTAGTTACAGACATTTATTGGATATTTGGGAGAAGGGGAACGTCATTTAGAAAATAGCGCAAGTCCGGCCCCTAAATCCCTATTCTGTAATCAGTGACGACAGCGGGACCAGACGCTTTGGTTCCATTATTTGTGGCTCGTCTGTCACCAGGGAAACCATTGATTTTGGCGATTAGTCTTCGTTCACATCTGTGTCTGGACTTCGTTGACGGGTTGTCAGGGGAACCAATGAACGGAAACAATTGCGCTGTTCATTTAGTCAAAACGACGGAACCCGTGCACACGGCCGTATATTTCATCAGTAATTACGGACACATTCATTTCTATTGTACCTACACCTTTACGTATTTTTACGGATGAGCGTCCGTGCTGAAAATATGATAGAACCCGTCCTATTCTTGTCCGTGATTACGGCACGGACGCTCCCATAGAAGCCTATGTGCATCCGTAAACCGTCCGACGGAAGCGTTTGTATGCAATAGGTCGATGACATCATTTGTAACTTCCCTTATTTTGTACGGACCGTATTTCGGGATAGATGGAAATACTGTCGTGTGCATGAGGGTCTCGCTGTCGCCGTTGTGTAATTAAATGAACAGCGCAGTCGACTGCAATATTGACCTCCGGTTTCCGCTGGTTTCAGTTTGGATTCCGTTCATTGGTTCCCCTGATGGAAAAGTCCGACACAACCCGTGAACGGAGCCCTGACGCAGATGTGAACAAAGCCTTAGATACTTTGTCTTGGGGATTAGATACTTTGTCTTGGGGATTAGATACTTTGTATCACTGCCGGGAAGGTCACAGATAATGAGGAACCATTCCGATATCTCTGATCCGCAGTCACCGGGAATCTGCCGCCACGTTCATGGTTTCAAGGAGAATGGAAACAAAGAATAAAGGCGCTTGGACTGAGCGGGATACAAATATAATTCCTGCGTGTGCCACTTTCCCAGACTCCTGAATGGCCATGTGCCTGGTTATACGGCAGCGGGGAACATTAAACTGCGATGTACCAGTCACGACAATGGGAAAATCTAATGGCCGCCATCCAGCTTTCCCAGACACCGTATTCATGATTTACAGCGCTGGCCCGGTGCGCCGCTCGTCACTTTCTGCAGCCATATTGGAAACCTGCCGCAGGCTCTACAGTTGGAGTGCGCCTGAGTGCCGCATTGCCAGATTGAGCTTCTTAAAGAGGCGGTCACCACATTATAAGTGTCCTGTCTCCTACATGATGTGATCGGCGCTATAACGTAGGTGACAGCAGTGCTTTTTATTTAAAAAAAAAAAAAACGATCTATTTTCACCACTTTATTAGTGATGTTAGATTTATGCTAATGAGTTGCTTAATGCCCAAGTGGGCGTGTTTTTACTTTAGACCAAGTGGGCGTGGTGGAGAGGAGTGTCTGACGCTGACCAATCAGTGACCAACCAGCGTCCTGCACTTCTCTCCATTCATTTACTCAGCGCATAGTGATCCTGCTAGATCCTTATGTGTTGTCTTATACTAACATTAACAATACAACTTTGTTAATACAATTGGGAATGTGTCGCTAGAAATTTTTTTTTTTTTTAGTTAAACAGTTAGTATACTAAGTGATTACAGGTTGTTTTATTTTTTTCACAAGTCAGAAAATATTAGAAATTAGATTCTAATTTATAACATTTCCATGTGCTGGCCACTAGAGGGAGCAGCTCCCAAAACGGCAGCATGGTCACTGTGGTAAAGCAACCTCATTGATTTATGCTGCAAATTTGGGGTGGAGACACTCTCTCTAGTGACCTCACACAATCCCCCCTCCCTTATTCTGGCTAGTGCCAGGAGAAGGAGGGGTTTGAATGTCTTCAATCCTCCTACACTGTGTGCCGCTATTTTCTGAGCGAATGCACCGTGTAGGAGGATTAGATACAGGGCTCAGCAGACAGTATCACACATGAACATACACGAACATAATACACACATCATACACAAACATAAATTACCTGCTCCTGCCGCCGCCTCCGCTGGTCTACGCTCTTCCTTGCGCCTTCGCTTCCCACACAGACGGCGTACGCTTCTAAGAATGGAACGGCTCCCGTTCGCATTCTCTATGGGGTTGGATGTGCCGTATTCCATCTCTGTATGTGCCGTTAATCGATACAGAGATGGGAAAAACGTCAGCCCCCATAGAGAAGTAAAAGTAAGAACAATGTAAAACGTTTAAAGTCACAACACTAAGAAATACAATTTTTGTTTATATTTTATTAAAAGCAATGTAATAATAAAAAAAATAAAAAAATAATTCATGACACTTTCCCTTTAAAGGAGCCGCAAGAAAACGGAGAAAGTTTAACACACAAATAGTTAACAGATCTGGGGGGGGGGGCTCTGCTGACACTACTGATAATGGGGGGGCTCTGCTGACACTACTGATGATGGGGGGGGGGGGGGAGACTCTGCTGACACTACTGATAATGGGGGGGGGAGACTCTGCTGACACTACTGATAATGGGGGGGGGGGGGGGAGACTCTGCTGACACTACTGATAATGGGGGGGCTCTGCTGACACTACTGATGATGGGGGGGGGGGGAAGACTGCTGACACTACTGATAATGGGGGGGGGGGGAGACTCTGCTGACACTACTGATAATGGGGGGGCTCTGCTGACACTACTGATAATGGGGGGGCTCTGCTGACACTACTGATAATGGGGGGGGGAAGACTCTGCTGACACTACTGATAATGGGGGGGGGGAGACTCTGCTGACACTACTGATAATGGGGGGGGGAGACTCTGCTGACACTACTGATAATGGGGGGGCTCTGCTGACACTACTGATAATGGGGGGGGGGGAGACTCTGCTGACACTACTGATAATGGGGGGGGGGAGACTCTGACACTACTGATAATGGGGGGGCTCTGCTGACACTACTGATAATGGGGGGGGGGGGGGAAGACTGCTGACACTACTGATAATGGGGGGGGGGGGGGAGACTCTGCTGACACTACTGATAATGGGGGGGGGAGACTCTGCTGACACTACTGATAATGGGGGGGCTCTGCTGACACTACTGATAATGGGGGGGCTCTGCTGACACTACTGATAATGGGGGGGGGCTCTGCTGACACTACTGATAATGGGGGGGCTCTGCTGACACTACTGATAATGGGGGGGCTCTGCTGACTACTGATAATGGGGGGGGGCTCTGACGACGCTACTGATAATGGGGGGGGGGCTCTGACGACGCTACTGATAATGGGGGGCTCTGCCGACACTAATAATGGGGGGCTCTGCCGACACTAATAATGGGGGGCTCTGCCGACACTAATAATGGGCTATAGATGTCAGATAGGAGTGGGGACCCCCACATCTCCAGAACTGGGATCACCTGACCCGGCTTCCCACCCCCGTGAGACAGCAGCCACATCCAGGTGTAGAATACATGGGGGCGTGGCCAAGCACGAGTGCGGTTCGCTCTATTTGGAAGCGGGCAGGCAGGGCGGGGGAGGGGTATCTTGTGGATATGCAGGGTCTGCGGTCGGAGTGCCCCCTTAATCCTTGTGTAATTACTTCTGCTACTTCCTAATAGACTGTGGCCCCCGTATCAGTATTTGCTTATTCGGCACCGTATTTTCTATTGTGACAATTTGTCTTGCGCCGTTGGTTAACCCCTTAACCCCTGGACTATTTTAGTTTTTTTCCTTCGACATCGCTATACGAGGGCTTTTTTTTGCAGCACAAGGTAGATTTTAATGGTACCATATAATGTACGGAGAAACTTTTTTTAAAATGAAACGTTATGGGATGGAATATAAAAAAAAAAAACCGTGAATCCACAACTATTTCTGGGGGTTTCGTTTTTATGGCGTTTCACGGGGGTCAAAACTAATACAGAAATAACAAAACGTGACGGTTTTAGGTTTTACTGCTTATATTTCGCCATATTCTACGACCCATAACTTTTTCGTTGATGGAGCGAAGTGAGGGCTTGTTTTTTGTGCGGCGAATTGTACTTTTTATTGGTACCATTTTGGGTACATACAAATGTATCACTTTTTGAAGGGAAGCAAAAACAGCAGCTCTGAAATGGTGATTTCAATGGAAAATACGGCGCTCTGTTCCAATGGGGCGGTGTTTTTTTACGCTTGAATTTCATAACACGGTGTGTAAAAAATGCCCCAGAAGAAGAAGAAGAAGAAGAGCAGGTCCCTGCTGGAGTCGTTTTTCATTGACTATAGAAAAATAGCCCCAAAAACGTCAGTGAAAAGCGCAAGTGGCTTAAAAAACACGAGCCGTTTTCCCTCGGAGCGCCGTATTTTCAGCCGTTCTTGATTTTGCGCGTGCAGAGCCTTAGAGTTTTACATTATTTTATTTCCCCCAGGACTGGATTGCCGTTATCTGTGCTCTTCTATTAAGCCTGGCTTTTCCTGGAGGCCTCCGCTACCATTGCAACCATTCAGCACCCCGCGATTTGGCGGCCGGGGGGGGGGGGGGTGAGATGGGGGGGGGGGGGGTCACCTCCTTGTCTACCCGCTTAGATTGCAGATGCTATCGACCATGGAATTTGAGGGGTTAAACGCCAGGGATTGGAGTTCTCTGTATAAAAAGTTGAGACCCACCGGGTATTTGGCGTACTTGGGTCCCGAACCCGCGCCATATTGAGAGCGCACCTCCAGCATACGTGTACAGCAGATGTCACTTGTATTTTATACTGGAGCGGGGGCGCGGCTTTCGGCATAAAGTTTCCGTTCACCGGCCGGCGAGGTGAAGATGCGACTTTTGTTTTAACAAGCTTCAAATAAATGTGGTTGGGAAGTGACTCCACCCACAGCGGCACAGGATTTATTATAACTGTCCGAGAGTTCGACCGGACAGGAACAAACTGCGCCAGGTTTATCGGAGGTGCGCGCTTTGATGAATTTGGCGCGGATGACCATTATCTGCCGCAGGTTAAGACTCCTCCTCGGGTATATTTACACCTAGTTGTGGGTAAACGCATTGTTTTTCAGATTCGCTTTTTAACGCTTCGTGACAATATACCCCGAGGTGGCAAAATAATCTGGTTTTGCTGCGATTCACGTGGTTATACAGCTCCCCCTAGTGGTAGCTGCAGGAGGAGCATCTCAGAAATATTGGAACACGCCTCCCATCATCCTCAATGATAAACGTAGTACAAATAATATATTCGCGTCTTTACGATCTAGAAACGAAATTCCACTCCCAGCCGCCTCCGGATTGGGGGTCACTGACTTAAAAACCTCGCAGAGACATCTTCAGTAACAACTTTTATTTATAAAACATAAAAACCGTTGCGGAAGCTTCACGATTGGAGCAGCGACAGAAACGTAGCCGTGCACCGCAACGCACACGATTAACCCCGTCCGCTCTGGATTACTGATAAAATGAACAGGCAGAAAAATCACACAGACAAAACTAGACGAGCACCGAAACAGCGAGGGGTTAAAACACAGGATAAAATAGATAAAAACCCAGAGGTGAAGAGGTTAATTCATACAAAGTCTGCGCTCACACGCCGGCGGCTGCCGCACATTTGCCGCAATATTTTTTTTCCTTCAAAAAACCAGGATCAGCGCGGACAGAAGCGTCTAAAGTTTTCCTGGACGTGTCGTCGCCATCGCAGGTTTCACGGTGAGGTTTCGTGTTGCCGCTTCCATTAAAAGAAATAGATTTTTTTTCATTTATTTTTTTTATCACAAATTGCGCCGCTCCTCGCGGTCTATGGGTTCCAGCGCTGGAAGATCAGATATCCGCCATGTTTTACGGCAGTATAATAATCCGCCATGTTGGAGCGTTGTGGCACGTTATTCTCTTTTTGATTTTCCGGCGGCGCCACGAGATTCCTCCATTATTGTCACTGGTCAAAAGAATGATCAGAGGCCAAAAAACCGCCACAAGCGTCCGACCTCCGTCCCCTGCAGCTGGATATCAAACGGTTCCGGTTTCCAGCCCCTCCCCCGCACGGAGTCATTTATGGTCACAGGTTGGTCCAAAGTTCAGGTCCCTTTTAAAATTATTTAAGAAATAATCCAAAAATATATTTATAGAATCTTTAAAAACAGTTTGTCATGGCGCCAATCCAGCGAGGCGCGGCCGTCACAGGCCCGTGTTCTGTTTGATCCAGTCTCTCATGGCCGCCACTTTGGTGTAGATTCCCGGCTTGTTCCTGCGAGCGCAGCCTTCACCCCAGCTGACGACACCGGCCAGATAAACCTTCCCATTAGTCTCCACACTGGACAGGGGGCCCCCGGAATCACCCTGAAAAAAAGCAGCAAAGACCCGAGTGAACACCACAGGACGCGGCGCGGCAAATCCACCGGAATCTATAGGAGGGGGGGGGGGGGGTCTGACTCCGAAAGACAAATGGTAAATGCAGCCGAACCTCCGGCAGCCGGGATCCGAGCGGAAAACAGCGCCCGCCGTCACTTACAGGGACCGCTCGCGCACTTTATGCTGCCGGCACGGATTTCAGCGCAGATGTTACTAGAACTCACAGCCCGAGACCGGGCAGCGACGCGGGGAGTCCGGCGAGTTATGAGCTGCCGCCAGCGGACAGGTCTCCCTGTGCTCAGTAATAAGCCGGCGGCAGCTCCTGAATACGCCGGACTCCTCTCTGGCTCCAGCGTCCGCTCAGTGAGGGCCGGATAATGGGCGGCACAGGTTCAATTGTCCCGTCTCCGGTCACTAAAGCTTTAAGGACTTGTACAGACTAAAAACACGCAGGACAGCGCTGCAATACCAGACACAACCCATGGACAGGCGTGGCGCTGTTTCTGGAAGAAGGCAGTCATGATTTTCTAATCCTGGACAACCCCTTTAATTTATCTACACAAACATTCTGCAATAAAATTCCTCACCTTTTATCAAGATCTCTGCTTGCTGTCAGTGATAGGTCTGTATAGGTTTTCAGAATGTAGACAAAAACATTCTTAAACACAGCTGAGGGTTTGTAACAGTGTATCAGCCTAAGTAATTGTCTGCAATTTGAACACCGCAGCATAAATCCCTCCTGTTCTGATAGTTTGTTACAATGTGTCAGTCCAAACTCATAGGATTGTCTAGACAGAAATGCAACAATCCCTCAGCTGTGCGAGCACGACTAAGCTGTAAAACCAGATATTAAGCTCCGTTGTCACAGACCCTTCAATGTCAGCGGAGGGGGGGGGGGGGGGGGTTGTCATGTTCTAGAGAACAAAAACGTAGTCTCCCCCCCCCCCCCCCCCCGGTGATGCAGCCAATCAGGTCAAGAGGTACAGCGGACCGGCAGAGAACCATTACGACGCGTTCAGTCAACGTACTAAAAGTCTGGGGTTTTGTAAAAGTGGCAGCAGAAAGTGTAAATGGACCACGACGCGGGGACCCGGACTACGCACTCACCTGACAGGCGTCGATGCCGCCGCTGACGTATCCTGCGCAGATCATGCGGGCGGTGAGCTGGCCCTCCAGCAGTTTGTTACATTCAGTCTGATTGATGATCCGGATTTCTGCCTTCTGTAGGACGGAGGCTCCAGATCCTGGGGGGATAAATCAGCAGATAAGTACTACAACTCTCAACCTGCTAAAAGGGCCAACAGTAAAGTACAGGAGGACGGGACGTGCGCAAGTACAACTGCCATTATGGATTCCAGTGAGGTCCCCAGAAATCTTATGGCGCCCCCTGCAGGAGAGGACGAGTCAGGGACTGAGTTGCTGAGGGGGGGTTATGACTTGCGGGGGTCGTACTCCCCCCTATAGAACTTCATCTGTCCTCAGGATTCGGCTTTATATCCGGCCCCCGTATAAGTATAAAGACCTTCCATCCCTCCTCACCTCCTTCACTCAGCGCCCCCCAGCCCGTCACCCATATGGATTTGCCCACTGGGAAGACGCGGCTGCTCTCGGGGATACAGATGGGTTGGATGAAGTCGGTGTAGGTGACGGGACTGTCCAGCTCCAGATAAGCGATGTCGTTGTCGTACGTGTAGTCGCTGAACCCGCGGTGCGCCACAATCTTCTTTATTTTGCGCTCAACAACGTCCGGACTGCTGGTCCGTGTAGCCTGGTCATGAAGCCCCAGATATGCGGTCCACACGCTGGCATCAGAATACCTGGAAGAGGCGACCACAGATCAGGCCACGTTATAACGCTCCGGGCTATTATACTGTATTACAGGCCGGCGTCCGTACCGTACTCCGGGGGCATCCTGGAAGCAGTGCGCAGCCGACAGCAGAACGGTAGAAGAGACCAGCGAGGCTCCGCACGTGTGGCCGTCCCTCTTCGTGTGCAAACTGACCTGCCAGGGCCACTCACCAATGTCCGCGTTCACACCACCCACAATCCGGGTCTTCCTGCTGTAAGGACGCTTCCCACAACCTGAAGGAAAGGGAAAGAGTGAACAAGAGACGAGGGAGCGCGAGATACGAAAGAGAGAGACGAGGGAGCGCGAGATACGAAAGAGAGAGACGAGGGAGCGCGAGATACGAAAGAGAGAGACGAGGGAGCGCGAGATACGAAAGAGAGAGACGAGGGAGCGCGAGATACGAAAGAGAGAGACGAGGGAGCGCGAGATACGAAAGAGAGAGACGAGGGAGCGCGAGATACGAAAGAGAGAGACGAGGGAGCGCGAGATACGAAAGAGAGAGACGAGGGAGCGCGAGATACGAAAGAGAGAGACGAGGGAGCGCGAGATACGAAAGAGAGAGACGAGGGAGCGCGAGATACGAAAGAGAGACGAGGGAGCGCGAGATACGAAAGAGAGAGACAGATACAAATTGTATTTCCTAATTCCTAGGGAGGGGGTCGGGGTCTTACTGCAAGAAGTTTCCTTCTCGTCGGAGCCGTCAGCGCAGTCCTTCACGGTATCGCACTCCGGGTTCAGCTTGGTGATGCAGTTTCCGCTGTCACATTTGAACGTGTTCTCGGTACAGGCGGTCGTCAGAGCTGCAACAACAACCACCCAACATGAGACGTCGTCCCCTACACCATGTATATGATCCGTTCTGGGTCCGTCCCGCCAGCAATTTACAAGGACAACACAAGGAGCGCCAATTCTGAGAGTCCAGAACATTATAAACATTCACGTGTCCGTGCCCTTCGTAAACGCCAAACTGCTCATCGCCACATTAAAGGTGTCGTCTCAGGTCAGAAAAAAAAAAAATTCTCCCCAAAAACCAGAGCGCCTCCATGGTTATGACCGGTATTGCAGCTCAGCCCCATTCACGTAAATAAGTCGTATTGCTTGGAGCGCTGACGGAGACCTGGGGTAATATGGCGGCAACGTCTATAAACGTCCAAATGAAAGCGCTCGGCTGTCACCGGATCTCCCATACATTATAAGGGAGAGGGACCACTTCTCCGGAGCAGCGGGGGTCCCAGGGGTCAGAGGACCGGACACGGACTGGTTACTAGGGAGCTGCTGCCTGACAACCTCATAAGAGACAGTGTTACAATGTATCCATAGTAACCAGATTGTCAGACAGGTCTCGGCTGATACAAGTTTCATTTCTACATTTGTCGCTCACCATCACCGCATTCTGACTCGTCGGTGCCGTCGCCGCAGTTATCGGTTCGGTCGCACTTCTGCTCCTGCGGGATACATTTGCCGTTTCTACATTTCAGATACTTCTCTGGACATTCTGAAAAAAAAGAGATACAAAAGTAACAATTAAAACCAGAAGATCATGTGACGCTGGAAAGAAAAATGCTGCAAATGAAAGGTGGGCACTTACTGCAGTCCAGCTCGTCCGTGCCGTCCCCGCAGTCGTTCACGCCGTCGCACAGGAAGAACTTGGGCTTGCACAGCTGGCTGGTCTTGCAGCTGAATTGCAGGGCTGAGCAGGCTGCAGCGAGGAGGACAGGGTTGTAATATAGCAGAGCTAGGAATGTTAATGTGAACGCACGCACACCCTACAGGCCGGACCCTGCACACCGGAGGACGACTGACAGCGCGCCCATCCAGAACAGCACAGGCGCCCCCTCCACCATTGTGACCCCCGCACGCAGCACCATTATATAGTAGATACTCATCACTTACTGCACAACGCTTCATCACTGGAATCTCCACAGTCATTCCAGCCATCGCACCGCCGGACCAGGTCTATACAGCGGCCGCTCTTACAGGTGAACTGGTCGGGACAGGCTGCGGAGACAGAAAACCAGTCAGGACATACGAGAGAAACACCTGGAAGCTTTACAAGATAGAAACGCAGCATCCCCGGCTGCATCATGTACAGAGCACTATATGGGTTATATGTCCCTGGGGATGAGCGGTCCCTATGTTTGAGCCGGATATGGTGCGGACGCCTAGACGTGGCCCTGACCCCTGATATGGAACATGGAAAGATGTCCCGGGTGAAGAAATAGAAATATGACTGAAGAGGATGTAAAGGAAGACGCCACCCGAGAGTATGACGATGACCCCCCCCCCCCCCCAGATCAGGCCTGAATCAAACATCGCAGCGCATATGTCCACCGCACACCATGACCGCACTCCGCATTCGTGGCCTCCGGTAGATGTAGACGCCGCTGTAAGGTTGAGCACGTGTACTCACGATTCTGCGGCTCGTAGGATAAATATTCGGCCATGAAGCCGGTGTCCGTGTACGACTGGTCGGAACGAAACTTCACCATCATTTTGCTGCTGTTGCTGGAAACCACAAACGGAGTTCGTTCTCCACAGAATCTGTGAGAAATGGAGCACAAGGAGGACGGTGAAGACCAGGGGGAGCGCTGCCGGCCGGGCGGACATCGGGTTATACAGAAGCCGCGCTCACGCCGTCTCCGCAGACATCACCACATGTACAGACTTCCCCGGAGAATTATTATAAGGTCTCTCCCCTTTACCAGACGTCTCGGGGATTATACGGGACCGGAGCGGACACGTCGTCTTTAATCCACAATTACCTCATTCAGTTAACGTTTCCGTCCTCCCGCTGCTGCCCCCTACAGGAGACATCCTGTGAACTACAAGTCTCAGCATGGAGAACCAGACACCATTATCCTCACCTTTGATTACGGATCTCCACGTAGTCATTGGGGCAAGTCGTGATGGGCACGGAGGGTTCCAGGAGGTAGAACATAAGGAAGCGAATCTTCACAAACTGGTTCCCTGGAACCTGCGAAAGAGACAAAGAAAACCCCCCCAAACCATGAGGCCGAAGTACGAGAAATAACCGCGTCTGACCATGCGGGGGCGTCTGCAGATGATGGACCGCGCGGCCGCCACGTACCTGGATGTCCCACGTGCATTCCCTGTTGGGAGGATAATGAGCCGGGTAGAAGGGGGTAGTCAGCACGCCGCTGGCCTCTCTCAGGACTCCGCCGCACACTAGAAGGAGAGGACGCAGCTCGTACGTTACGGAGGTCGGGGTGGATTATACATATAATAACCGACCAACATAAATATCTTACACGTCGTCCTCTGGATTTGCGTAAATTCAGCCAAGAAGCCGGGATGTTTGCCCACGTTGTCTGTGACCAGAGTGACCAGCATGACGTTCTGCGAGGAGACGAAGGTCAAGTTGTAGGACGGGGGGTAAGAGCCGCATAATCTGCAAACATCAAGGGGACAGTAATGAGGTCACAAGAGCGAACCTACAACTCTCATCATGCGCACGCCTTTCAGGGACGCGGCTCCTCCTCCGCACACACGACCGGCGCAGGACACTTACCGCACCATAACGCGCGGCTCCAAGGCGGTCAGAGAGTCGTACACGGTCACATAGTCTCCTTTGTTGGCCTTGCAGGGCTCCATCTTGAAGGCTTTGAAATGAAGAAGTATCATGTGACCCGCGTCCGCCCGCAGCGCCCACTGGCACCTGGAGTTCGCTCGATAAGGATAGTTGGGAAATCCGACGGTGCTGAACGGAGTTGTAACTCCGGGGCTGGAGTGCAGGAAAAAGCTGCAGAGATCTGCGAGAGAGGACGCAAAAAACGGAACGTTGGTATTCACGCTGCAGAGGAGACCGGTCGTACGAGGAGCCGCAAAGAACAAGAAAACACAACCATAAATAGAAGCAAAAACGTATCACTCACTGTCACGGAACGTCCTCGCCACCTGCGGGTCGGTCGCTGGAATGGGAAAAAACAAACAAGGCGAGTCGGGTTTATGGAACAGACAATTATATGACGTCATTTCTTCTATTGATTGAGGGGGGGGGGGGGGACATAACGAGGGCCGGAGGAAAGTAACAGCCCACTATAATCTGCCCTGTGTCTGTATAGGGGTGTGTGTGTGTGTGTGTGTGTGTGTAGATATATGTATGTGTGTGTATATATGTATGTGTGTGTATGTATATGTATGTGTAGGTGAGTGAGTGAGTATATGTGTGTATGTATGTGTGTATGTATATCTGTGTGTGTATGTATATGTATGTGTGTGTATGTATGTGTGTATGTATATGTGTGTATGTATGTATGTATATGTATGTGTGTATGTATGTATGTATGTATGTATGTGTGTATGTATATCTGTGTATGTATGTATATGTATGTGTGTACGTATGTATGTGTGTATGTATGTATATGTATGTATGTATGTGTGTATGTATATCTGTGTATGTATGTATATGTATGTGTGTATGTATGTATGTATGTGTGTATGTATGTGTAGGTGAGTGAGTGAGTGTGTGTGTATGTATGTATGTGTGTATGTATGTATGTATGTGTAGGTGAGTGAGTGAGTGTGTATGTGTATGTATGTATAGGTAGGTGAGTGAGTGAGTGAGTGAGTGAGTGAGTGAGTGAGTGAGTGAGTGAGTGTGTGTGTATGTGTATGTATGTATAGGTAGGTGAGTGAGTGAGTGAGTGTGTGTATGTGTATGTATGTATAGGTAGGTGAGTGAGTGAGTGAGTGAGTGTGTGTGTATGTATGTATAGGTAGGTGAGTGAGTGAGTGAGTGTGTATGTGTATGTGTGTATAGGTAGGTGAGTGAGTGAGTGAGTGAGTGAGTGAGTGAGTGAGTGAGTGAGTGAGTGAGTGTGTGTGTGTGTGTGTATGTACTATGAGTAGATAATAGTGTCAGTATGTAAGTGAGTGAGTGAGTATATGTGTGAGTGAGTGAGTATATGTGTGAGTGAGTGAGTGAGTGAGTGAGTGAGTGTGTGTGTATGTACTATGAGTAGATAATAGCGTCAGTATGTAACACTAGCCCAACTACATTTATGATGAAAAATAGAGGAATATGAGCAGCAGCTTACGGTACGCCACAAAGGTATCCACAGACAGAGAGAATCGGCGCACAGACGCGGTCTTCACCTTCAGCTCGGACATGGCTTTGTCCAGGGCGGTCTCCAGATACGCCGGCACTTTGAACTCTGACAGGTAATAGCTGATGACGCTGCCCTCGCTGTGGGACGACAAGACGCAGATGGCGGGTTATTTGTACTCTGCGTTAATTTAGATCCCATCCATTGTTTCCTCGTGTGGGAGACAAGCGGCAAAATAATCAGGGAGCGGCTCAATATTTACTTTATGATCATAAGAAATAATACGCATGATCGAAAGAGATTTTAACCCTTTCCCCACCGCAGCCACTTTCTATGTGTCAAAGCTGCGGAGAAGCGCGAGTAATCCCAGCGAGGCCTATAATATCCGGACACGTCGCCACAGGGACCGGGAGCTCGTCTGGTGACGTTATTCTTCGTTCCATCCACTGTAACGTTCCTGCAGCTCTGAACATGAACCGGGTCTGAGAGCGGCAGCCGCTTCATTCAGCAGAAATCCCTCTGTATCGGAGCGCAAGGTCAGGGGAACAGCGAGGACGAGTTTCTGCCCCGACCACACGCGGGCCTGGGAGGGGTCACTAAGTTTATTGTGATGATTGTTTTTTTATTTTGGGGTCGTTATTCAGACGTTTTTCAGCGGGTTTGTAAAGCCCGTCCTCCGGATGATGACACTTTAGCCGGCACTTACCTGAACGCGGTGATGTTGCAGCTGACCACGTGCGGCCCTATGGCGGGATCATTCCGATACGCGTTCAGCAGCTGCACAGGAGACAGAAGACGGTGAATCTCGTGAATTATCTGCGCACGTTCATGGACTGATCTCTCGCTGACGATAAAACCCCGGGATGACCCCACTCACCACTTCCTTCACCTTTGAAGACAGATTTGCGAACTCTGGAGACGACGGGTTCTCAAACGCATCAACGAACTCGACATTGCTGACCGTCAAATAACCTGTAAATACTTTATTCACCGGAACGTTCCGATCTGACGAAAAAATATAAATAAATTAAAGAACCGCTGCCTGCGCAGACCCAGCGCTCCTTCCCGCAGAAACCCCACAAACCAGAAGATGCAGATCCACTTACACGCAAAGTGCCAGACTAAGAGGCCGGCGGCGAGCGAGACCAGAGCAGCGCCCACCACTACGCCCAATATCACGAGCTTTCTCTTTAGTGTCATTTTCTCCATCTTTTTCGTGTTCGTGGCGGGAAGAAACTCCACCATTTCCTCAATCCCATTGAAGCTCTAGAATAGGAAAAAAATTATAAAACTGAGAAATGTCAGAAATCCGGGAGGGGGAAACGTAGCTTCATAATCGCCTGGGAGCCGGAGCTTCATTACTGCGCACGTATCCTGAGGAACAATAAACTCATCGCTGCGGTTACAGTGGTGAAAAAAGGAAAGCGAATCTACGAAACGATCTGCGAAGCAATATCTCCATTGTATAGGCGCAAAATCACTAACGCTACTGCTGCTTCCATAGGAAAAACTTCACTGACCCCCATCATTATACAGTATAATTCTCCATGGTGCGTATCCTGTACTATACTCCAGAGCTGCACTCACTATTCTGCTGGTGGAGTCACTGTGTACATACATTACATTACTTATCCTGTACTGACCCTGAGTTATATCCTGTATTATACTCCAGAGCTGCACTCAATATTCTGCTGGTGGAGTCACTGTGTACATACATTACATTACTTATCCTGTACTGATCCTCAGTTACATCCTGTATTATACTCCAGAGCTGTACTCACTATTCTGCTGGTGGTGTCACTGTGTACATACATTACTTATCCTGTACTGATCCTGAGTTACATCCTGTATTATACTCCAGAGCTGCACTCACTATTTTGCTGGTGGAGTCACTGTGTACATACATTACTTGTCCTGTACTGATCCTGAGTTACATCCTGTATTATACTCCAGAGCTGCACTCACTATTCTGCTGGTGGAGTCACTGTGTACATACATTACATTACTTATCCTGTACTGATCCTGAGTTACATCCTGTATTATACCCCAGAGCTGCACTCACTATTCTGCTGGTGGAGTCACTGTGTACATACATTACATTACTTATCCTGTACTGATCCTGAGTTACATCCTGTATTATACTCCAGAGCTGCACTCACTATTCTGCTGGTGGAGTCACTGTGTACATACATTACTTGTCCTGTACTGATCCTGAGTTACATCCTGTATTATACTCCAGAGCTGCACTCACTATTCTGCTGGTGGAGTCACTGTGTACATACATTACATTACTTATCCTGTACTGATCCTGAGTTACATCCTGTATTATACTCCAGAGCTGCACTCACTATTCTGCTGGTGGAGTCACTGTGTACATACATTACATTACTTATCCTGTACTGATCCTGAGTTACATCCTGTATTATACTCCAGAGCTGCACTCACTATTCTGCTGGTGGAGTCACTGTGTACATACATTACTTATCCTGTACTGATCCTGAGTTATATCCTGTATTATACCCCAGAGCTGCACTCACTATTCTGCTGGTGGAGTCACTGTGTACATACATTACTTTACTTATCCTGTACTGATCCGGAGTTACATCCTGTATTATACTCCAGAGCTGCACTCACTATTCTGCTGGTGGAGTCACTGTGTACATACATTACTTATCCTGTACTGATCCTGAGTTATATCATGTATTATACTCCAGAGCTGCACTCACTATTCTGCTGGTGGAGTCACTGTGTACATACATTACATTACTTATCCTGTACTGATCCTGAGTTACATCCTGCATTATACTCCAGAGCTGTACTCACTATTCTGCTGGTGGAGTCACTGTGTACATACATTACTTATCCTGTACTGATCCTGAGTTATATCCTGTATTATACTCCAGAGCTGCACTTATATTCTGCTGGTTGTTACAGGAACGGTTCCTGTCCATCACACTTCCCAGAACAAGCTCCTTGCAGACACTGAACACGCATGTGATACTGGGAGATGTAAGCTCTGAAGCTGCAGCATTGTACATGGTGTTGCAGAGGGTTTGTAAAATATCTGTAATGTTTCTCTACTACTCCTGCCAATTTCTTCCCGTTTAGTGTAATCCAGCAGTAGTTTCTATAGGCGCAGCGTCACCGCAGGAGTCAGACTCTCGCAGAAACTCAGCTCTTCACCTGGAAGTGACACAGGAGCTCGCAGTTTCAGTGCGAGGACAGGCGGACATTCCCCGATCACACCCTTCTCTGTTATTCAAATGTCTAGTGAGCTCCAATGATGCAGGACTGACACGCGACGCCCCGGAACACAAAAAATTACCTGGGGCGAGAGGCAGAGGCGGCACGTGTGTATATATAAATATCTGTGTGTATATAGGGTGGAAGGTGGGGGGGGGGCCGCATGCAGCGGGTGATGATCCCATACAGAGGTAAACGGCAAATAAAGTTATAAAAGACGTCCATTACTGAAGGAGCAGCAAATATCCTACAAGTCATTCACACACAGAACCCGGGTGATCATCAGCGCGACCAATCACAGGGGATGGCTGAAAATTCAGAGCATCTATGCAGATCTATTAAAACCGCTAAAAAATGAAAGACGTCTCTGAAGAATTAACCCCTTCCAGCCCCTATTACTTATCCTGTACTGATCCAGAGTTACATCCTGTATTATACTCCAGAGCTGCACTCACTATTCTGCTGGTGGAGTCACTGTGTACATACATTACATTACTTATCCTGTACTGATCCTGAGTTACATCCTGTATTATACTCCAGAGCTGCACTCACTATTCTGCTGGTGGAGTCACTGTGTACATACATTACATTACTTATCCTGTACTGATCCTGAGTTACATCCTGTATTATACTCCAGAGCTGCACTCACTATTCTGCTGGTGGAGTCACTGTGTACATACATTACATTACTTATCCTGTACTGATCCTGAGTTACATCCTGTATTATACTCCAGAGCTGCACTCACTATTCTGCTGGTGGAGTCACTGTGTACATACATTACATTACTTATCCTGCACTGATCCTGAGTTATATCCTGTATTATACTCCAGAGCTGCACTCACTATTCTGCTGGTGGAGTCACTGTGTACATACATTACATTACTTATCCTGTACTGATCCTGAGTTATATCCTGTATTGTACTGCAGAGCTGCACTCACTATTCTGCTGGTGGAGTCTCTGTGTACGTACATTACATTACTTATCCAGTACTGATCCTGAGTTACATCCTGTATTATACTCCAGAGCTGCACTCACTATTCTGCTGGTGGAGTCACTGTGTACATACATTACATTACTTATCCTGTACTGATCCGGAGTTACATCCTGTATTATACTCCAGAGCTGCACTCACTATTCTGCTGGTGGAGTCACTGTGTACATACATTACTTATCCTGTACTAATCCTGAGTTATATCCTGTATTATACTCCAGAGCTGCACTCAATATTCTGCTGGTGGAGTCACTGTGTACATACATTATAGTTACATAGTTACATAGTTAGTACGGCTGAAAAAAGACACATGTCCATCAAGTCCAACCAAGGGAAGGGAAAAGGGAAGGAAAAATTTCTACACATAGGAGCTAATATTTTTTTGTTCTAGGAAATTATCTAACCCTTTTTTAAAGCCATCTACTGTCCCTGCTGTGACCAGCTCCTGCGGTGTCTCCTGTCCCTGCTGTGACGGCTCCTGCGGTGTCTACTGTCCCTGCTGTGACGGCTCCTGCGGTGTCTACTGTCCCTGCTGTGACGGCTCCTGCGGTGTCTACTGCCCCTGCTGTGACGGCTCCTGCGGTGTCTACTGCCCCTGCTGTGACGGCTCCTGCGGTGTCTACTGCCCCTGCTGTGACGGCTCCTGCGGTGTCTACTGCCCCTGCTGTGACGGCTCCTGCGGTGTCTACTGCCCCTGCTGCGACCAGCTCCTGCGGTGTCTACTGTCCCTGCTGTGACGGCTCCTGCGGTGTCTACTGTCCCTGCTGTGACCAGCTCCTGCGGTAGGCTATTCCATAAATTCACCGTTCTTACTGTAAAGAAGCCTTGTCGCCTCTGCAGCTTGAACCTTTTTTTCTCCAGACGGAGGGAGTGCCCCCTTGTTTTTTGAGGGGGTTTTACAAGGAACAGGATTTCACCATATTTTTTGTATGTGCCATTAATATATTTATATAAGTTAATCATGTCCCCCCTTAGTCGTCTTTTTTCAAGGCTAAATAGGTTTAATTCTTTCAATCTTTCCTCATAACTTAGATTCTCCATGCCCCTTATTAGCTTCGTTGCTCTTCTTTGTATTTTTTCCAACTCCAGGGCATCCTTTCTATGAACTGGAGCCCAGAACTGAACTGCATATTCTAGATGAGGCCTCACTAATGCTTTGTAAAGTGGCATTATTACATCCCTGTCCCGCGAGTCCATGCCTCTTTTAATACACGACAATATCCTGCTGGCCTTTGAAGCAGCTGATTGACACTGCATGCTGTTATTGAGTTTATGATTTACAAGTACACCCAGATCCTTCTCAACAAGTGACTCCCGCAGTGTAGCGCCCCCTAGGACATATGATGCTGCAGATTATTACACCCAGATCCTTCTCAACAAGTGAATCCGCCAGTGTAGCGCCCCCTAGGACATATGATGCCTGCAGATTATTACACCCAGATCCTTCTCAACAAGTGAATCCGCCAGTGTAGCTCCCCCTAGGACATATGATGCATGCAGATTATTACACCCAGATCCTTCTCAACAAGTGACTCCCGCAGTGTAGCTCCCCCTAGGACATATGATGCATGCAGATTATTACACCCAGATCCTTCTCAACAAGTGAATCCGCCAGTGTAGCTCCCCCTAGGACATATGATGCATGCAGATTATTACACCCAGATCCTTCTCAACAAGTGACTCCCCCAGTGTAGCTCCCCCTAGGACATATGATGCTGCAGATTATTACACCCAGATCCTTCTCTACAAGTGACTCCCCCAGTGTAGCGCCCCCTAGGACATATGATGCTGCAGATTATTACACCCAGATCCTTCTCTACAAGTGACTCCCCCAGTGTAGCTCCCCCTAGGACATATGATGCTGCAGATTATTACACCCAGATCCTTCTCAACAAGTGACTCCCCCAGTGTAGCGCCCCCTAGGACATATGATGCTGCAGATTATTACTCCCAGATCCTTCTCAACAAGTGAATCCGCCAGTGTAGCTCCCCCTAGGACATATGATGCTGCAGATTATTACTCCCAGATCCTTCTCAACAAGTGACTCCCCCAGTGTAGCTCCCCCTAGGACATATGATGCCTGCAGATTATTACACCCAGATCCTTCTCAACAAGTGACTCCCCCAGTGTAGCTCCCCCTAGGACATATGATACTGCAGATTATTACACCCAGATCCTTCTCAACAAGTGAATCCGCCAGTGTAGCGCCCCCTAGGACATATGATGCATGCAGGTTGTTGGTACCAAGATGCATAACTTTACATTTATCTACATTAAACTTCATTTGCCAAGTGGACGCCCAAACACTTAGTTTGTTTAAATCTGCCTGTAATTCATGAACATCTTCCATAGTCTGAACTATATTACATAGCTTGGTGTCATCTGCAAAAATAGAAATAGTGCTATTAATCCCTTCCTCTATATCATTAATAAATAAGTTGAATAATAGTGGTCCCAGCACTGAACCCTGGGGTACACCACTTATAACCGGGGACCATTCAGAGAAGGAATCATTGACCACAACCCTCTGGATACGGTCCTTGAGCCAATTCTCAATCCAATTACAAACTATATTTTCTAAACCTATAGTCCTTAATTTACCCATTAGGCGTCTATGGGGGACAGTGTCAAATGCCTTTGCAAAGTCCAAAAACACTAAATCCACAGCGGCCCCTGTACTGATCCTGAGTTATATCCTGTATTGTACTGCAGAGCTGCACTCACTATTCTGCTGGTGGAGTCTCTGTGTACGTACATTACTTATCCTGTACTGATCCTGAGTTATATCCTGTATTATACTCCAGAGCTGCACTCACTATTCTGCTGGTGGAGTCACTGTGTACATACATTACTTATCCTGTACTGATCCTGAGTTATATCCTATATTATACTCCAGAGCTGCACTCACTATTCTGCTGGTGGAGTCACTGTGTATATACATTACATTACTTATCCTGTACTGATCCTGAGTTATATCCTGTATTATACTCCAGAGCTGCACTCACTATTCTGCTGGTGGAGTCACTGTGTACATACATTACATTACTTATCCTGTACTGATCCTGAGTTACATCCTATATTATACTCCAGAGCTGCACTCACTATTCTGCTGGTGGGGTCACTGTGTACATACATTACATTACTTATCCTGTACTGATCCTGAGTTACATCCTGTATTATACTCCAGAGCTGCACTCACTATTCTGCTGGTGGAGTCACTGTGTACATACATTACTTATCCTGTACTGATCCTGTGTTACATCCTGTATTATACTCCAGAGCTGCACTCACTATTCTGCTGGTGGAGTCGCTGTGTACATACATTACATTACTTATCCAGTACTGATCCTGAGTTACATCCTGTATTATACTCCAGAGCTGCACTCACTATTCTGCTGGTGGAGTCACTGTGTACATACATTACATTACTTATCCTGTACTGATCCTGAGTTATATCCTGTATTATACTCCAGAGCTGCACTCACTATTCTGCTGGTGGAGTCACTGTGTACATACATTACTTATCCTGTACTGATCCTGAGTTACATCCTGTAATATACTCCAGAGCTGCACTCACTATTCTGCTGGTGGAGTCACTGCGTACATACATTACATTACTTATCCTGTACTGATCCTGAGTTATATCCTGTATTATACTCCAGAGCTGCACTCACTATTCTGCTGGTTATTGGAAACAGTAAGCTTGCAGTCAGACAATCCCTAATAGCGTAGCCGAGCTCCTACAATGCAGGGGGGGCAGTTTTACCTACAACAGTGGATACACCCCTTTTAATAACTGAGCAGAGCCTGAATTCTCGGTGTAGCAGAGCCGGGTGCAGATGATACAGATTATAAACGCTGCTGACACTTGGGGAGACGTCACTCAGGAGCAGCACAGGATGAAGTCATCTCAGGACAAGTCCCGGCACAAGTGACTCACAACCACCAGGAGACGACGTCTTAGTTATTGTTTCTACTGAGACTCCGGGACAAAAGCGAAATAAGTATCAGATACTACAGGGGAACCAGCGCTCATGTGACGGGGGCACTGATGCTCCGTCTGCCGAAAATATGATCCACCAGGTTGGAAAATTGCGTCTGTGATCGGCCAAAACAGCTGGTGTGCGTGTCCCGGTCGCTGAATTCGTACGTTCATTATGTGGGAGCCCCATTATTTTAGGTAACAGGAGCCCCTCATCGTCTAGGCTGGTCTTACACGCGGCCGGACAGAGGATCCCACGGTGGATCGGCCACATATCGCCGGCTACAATCGGAGGTGCAGCTCCGCAGTCCGTCTTCTCTGCGCAGGTGAATACACTTCACGCTGATAGCTGCGAATAACCGCTGTACCGGTGAATACAATCTACTGCTCCCTGTTATCAGCCATTTCAGGCTATGAAGAGACGGACTGTAGACGTTCTGCACGGAGGGAGGCGCCGGTCCGTTACCCACAGATCAAATTGCGCAAAGAAAACAAAACACTGAAAGTGAAATGTAGAGGATCAACGCGTGCGCACGTACAGAATAATGGCGTCCGACAGCTTCCTATCCTATAGCGGCAGCACGTACAGAATAACGGCGTCCGACAGCTTCCTATCCTATAGCGGCAGCACGTACAGAATAACGGCGTCCGACAGCTTCCTATCCTATAGCGGCAGCACCTACAGAATAACGGCGTCCGACAGCTTCCTATCCTATAGCGGCAGCACGTACAGAATAACGGCGTCCGACAGCTTCCTATCCTATAGCGGCAGCACGTACAGAATAACGGCGTCCGACAGCTTCCTATCCTATAGCGGCAGCACGTACAGAATAACGGCGTCCGACAGCTTCCTATCCTATAGCGGCAGCACGTACAGAATAACGGCGTCCGACAGCTTCCTATCCTATAGCGGCAGCACGTACAGAATAACGGCGTCCGACAGCTTCCTATCCTATAGCGGCAGCACGTACAGAATAACGGCGTCCGACAGCTTCCTATCCTATAGCGGCAGCACGTACAGAATAACGGCGTCCGTCAGCGTCCTATCCTATAGCGGCTGCACGTACAGAATAACGGCGTCCGACAGCTTCCTATCCTATAGCGGCAGCACGTACAGAATAACGGCGTCCGACAGCTTCCTATCCTATAGCGGCAGCACGTACAGAATAACGGCGTCCGTCAGCGTCCTATCCTATAGCGGCAGCACGTACAGAATAACGGCGTCCGTCAGCGTCCTATCCTATAGCGGCAGCACCTACAGAATAACGGCGTCCGTCAGCGTCCTATCCTATAGCGGCTGCACGTACAGAACACTCGGGGGGGGGGGGCTGGCAGCGCTCAGTGAAGAGCCTGGAGTACTTGAGATCGCAGTTCCGGGGGCATTAAAACACGGATTTCACGCCCCTATAACTTGCATATAGTTACGTCGCACCCCCACCCGGTATATAGGGGTCCGCAGTTTGGGGGGGGGGCTGACATTCCGTTTAGTAAACGCACAAAGTCTCAAATACATCCAGAAATCAGAGTCTTGTGTTTTAATTCACCATTTTCAAGATCTCTGTGCACGACCAGTGAATGGAAGCACGGTTTGCATCCAAACCTTTCTCACAGCTGAGGGCTTGTTACAATGCATCAGTGTAGGTAATCAGCCCGGAGTCGGGGGGCGTTTGAGGGGCTTCTCCGGTTTCAGAAAATGAATGTTATTTTTTGTATAATTTAACACACGACGCGCTGGCGGCTTCAATTCTAGGGACGGGTTCCCCTTTGCTCTTAGTCCAGCTCTCACAGCTGAGGGCTTGTTACAATGTAATACAAAGGTCTCTCCTGCCTGGACTCCATGCTGACAGCTCTGCTATACGGATACATTGTAACGAATCCCTGCGCTGACATGACAACACAATATGTACCCAGTGTAGCTGCGGTGGACAGGGGGCGGCGGCGCGAGGGGGGGGGGGGGCAGCGCGGGGCTTCTCCCCAGCTCTCCGGAGGTTTCAGTTTCGGCTCTTTGTCTTCCTCCACATTAAACACAAGGACGTCGCAGTCACCTCCAGAGGAACCGGTAGAGCAGCTTCACATAGCAGAGCCGGCTGCGTGTACGGAGGAGGCCGCCGCGTCCACAGACAGGTCACTAACCGGACAGAGTCGGGGCACATTCTGCACGGAGCCTCCATTACTCGTACATCACCGGGGGCGCACAACTACTCCCATCATCCCGGTCCAATGAGAAGTTCCACAGAATCAGTAAATACCGGCGGAGGCCTCCCCGCGATCTCACGGCTCCTCCGCCATCATAGGGTTAACCAGTCCGTCAGTGGAAAACCACCAAAGCAATAACCACAATCCTCGTCCAGAATTTAATAAATATCTCTGCTTGCTATAAGTGGATGGAAACAATCCTACTTCGATCCTCAGGTACAGGGTACGTTACAAAATAGCACTGATACACTGTAACAAGCCCTGCACCTGTGTGAGCAGGACTAGGTCAGCATGGATTTTAAGGCTTGAGATGTACAAAATAAATGTTTCTATTTACTGACCGCAAGCAGAGATCATGAAAATGGTGAAGAATTGAAACAAAGTATCAGAAAATCAGTTACGTAGAAACGACAGAAACATTTCTGTCCAGATCTGGCGTCATGAGACGGCGAAGAGCCCGGACCGTCCATTCACTGCGCTGCCGGTCCATGAAGCAGGAGGCTCAGGATGAGCAGAGATACCGGTAACAGGACACGTCATAAAGCCGCAGCTGATCTATAGGGGCTTTCGGGGGAGGGGATCTGAGGTTCCTGGAGCTGCGGCACGTTCTGGGGGCTCGGGAGCCGTTCTGTTCAGCGCAGGACGGAGAAGTTGGGCTGCAGCTCATCGCAACCAATCAGGTCACCGCTTTTATTTTGTAACCTGTGCAATAAAATGAAACGGTGGATCTGATTGGCTGCTGTGGTTGTCACATGTAGGACGAGCTGCGACCACTCCGCGTGATAACTGCGCCATTGTGCACTCCGTGGTACTGCACCCCTTATTCTCACTTCACTATCGATCTCAAAATACATCATGTGTTTTACTCCACTCACATCCAGAGCTGCGGTGACAAACCTGCAGAATTACAATAACTCCCATCATCCCACAACCTAATCCCTCGTATCACTCCCATCATTCGCTGTGCAGGGCGCACACACAGGATCCAGAGTTTGTTTGTAGGATTAGTTCGTCCCTTTGATGGTGCGCGCGTTCCTCTGAGGTGATTAATCCGCCGTCATTATGTCATTCCCACGAATACCGCCATAATCTCGCTGTAAATACGGGTAACGGAACAATTAGCTGCATGACATATAGTATCACCGGTACAGAAAGCGCCGCAACACGTACCGATCACACGACGCCAGGCATCCGCGACGCTTCATCTCTCCCCACACTTGTAACAAACCCTCAGCTGCGAGAGCTCTTTTTAGGCCCTGTTCACACTGAGTTTTTTTGCAGGCAGATTTTTTTTTTTGGACCGGCTTGCAATTTCTTTCTGCGATTTTCACCCGCAGCGAAAATCCACCGGGAAAAACGCTTTCTCTGCGTCGCATTGATTTCAACGGGAGGTCAGAGGCGTAACCAGCGAGCGGCGATAAACTGCCGCCGAAAAAAACAAAACCTCTGCCTCCCATTAAAGTCAACGGGAGGCGGTTTCTGACGGTTTTTGGCACGGATTTCGTTGCGGCTTCAGCGTCAGAAACACCTGTGTGAACTGGGCCTTAGCGTGCGGTCACATGCGGCAGATTTTGTCGGCCATTTCTGCAGCAGGTGCCGGGATTCCTGATGAATGGAAGTCATTTCCAGCCACAAATCTGCTGCGTGTGACTGCAGCCTAAGGCCGGGGCTCCTCGGTGACAACCGCAGGTCACGCCGAAACGGCCTCGTGACTATTTTCCTCATGAAGACACATTGAGGTGGCAGCGGGGTAATCCGACAATTGACAGCGGATGGTGGAGCCCCAGGCTTCAGCCTCTGAATGTAAGAAAGAATGGTCCTATTCACTGACAGCAAGCAGAGATCTTTGAATGGGTGAGGAATTGAAAGACAAAGTCTATTAGAAAGTTACACAACTTTTCATTATACAATTTACAAAAACCGGAGAACACAAGATCCCAAATAAAGGATCGGTCATCCGGTATAATGATCGTGGGGCGATCAGCAGGATCGGGGTCGTAGATAAGGGACGCAGCGTTATAGGGACACGAGGGGCCCTGCCATAGATTGTGCTGCGGCCCTGGCCTCTCCTAATGGATCTCCGTACGCAGGTCCTAAACGTCCATCACGGGGCAGACGACACAAGTCACTGTGCCAGCCGCGCCAACACACAGCTCTGCACCCTCAGCACTGACAACCCAAAGTCATCTCCTCGCCCTGGTGATGCCACCCGCCGCTTGTCCTGCCCCACCCCCAACACCCGCGGCCTCGGGCACCGCTGACCCCAGGAACTACATTTCTTTACCAGCTCAGAGACAATAGCGAGCGGGCACAAGGCCGAGTGTAGGACAGATGAACACAATCTACTGCTCCCTGTTATCAGCCATTTCACACTGGTGAGGCTAAGCGTCATGATTGCTCTGGGGTTGCCATGGTAGCATCAGCATGGACTTCCTGTCATGTGATCTCCACTCATGAATAGGTGCGTCGGAAAGGAGGTCACATGACAGGAAGTCCATTCCGTTCGTCTGGTGAAGTTACCATGGCAACCCCAGAGCGAGCACAATATTTCCCGTGACCGCAGCAGCGAGATCAGGAGAAGACACAAATTGTGTAATAGGCTTTACGTTTTAATTCCTCACCATTTTCAAGATCTGTGCTTGTTGTCAGTGACAGGAAACATCAGTTTACATCAAGAGGCAGAACTGTTTTTCAGATTGAAGACACCGCGGTTCCGGCTCCTCACATCGCGGCGATCAGGGGCTATACATGTCCGGTACGAGCGCCCGCATCCAGCGCGGTGCCTATAGAGGGGGTCCTGAGCGTGTCAGCACGCTCCAGCAGGGTGTATGGACTGGGCGGTCTTGGCCTGTGTCCAGCGCAATAATCAGGGGGGGGGGGGGGATGGCGGCCAGCGGCTGACCGGAGCCGGGTTCACATGGGACAGAGTAACCAACCAGGACGGCACGTTGTACTACACACGGACGCAGCGATTCTGGTGCGATGGACCGAAGGCGTCAGTGAAGAAACAGCCAGGGGCCCAGGAAGTCCAGCAGCCGAAGAAACGGCGTCCCGAGTCCTGCGCTGCCCAGAGGCGGAAACATTCACGGACCAGAAACCGTCAATGTGGAGAAATCATTAGACACAGCAGAGTCATCACAGCTCAGCTATGCCGCGGTCACGCCAGCACTACAACATCTGACGCTCATTATGGCGCTGAACATCTGGACGTCACTGACCGAGACCCCGGGCGACCGGCCAATCACAGGCAGCCACTAAAGGAAACGCAACGTCTGCTCGTAAATGAGTCATCGGCAGAAGGTTCTGTTACGCAAGTTCTGAAACCACCGGATGGAGCGGACGGTTCCCCCAATACCACGAAACCCTCAGACCTTCTGTTCAGTGACAACCGATCCCCAGGGACGGTCACCCAACTTTCCTAGCACCCTGAACAGCAAGTCTGACTAGTTATACAGAGATGAGTCTCCTGCGTCGGTGGTGCCGTTCAGGAGTCTAGGAAAGTTACATTACATGGCGAGACCTTGGGGTCAGGGATGATGGGGCGGCACATTGCGTGTTCAGCGCTCTGGACGTCCACGAAATATGACAAGAGCGCAGACCGGAAGTGACATCTCAGGGAACCTCATGTACGTAAACCAGCGCGGACAAAACAGCCGCCACTTACAGCGACCAATCAGATTCCAGCGCAGATTAAAGACATGAAACCGGCGTCCCGGTCGGCGGTTAGAAGCTGCGCCATTTCCCAATACAAGGCGCTCGGCCAGGGAATAACAAGTGGCCTAATCATTGCTGCAGTCCATCACGACGACTCACGCAGAACGCCCCTAATAGACGCGACCACAGCGAGACGAAACCGCGCCGGCAGCGAGACGCTCTGCACACAAATTCCTGTAAGTAACGGCCGCCATAAAATAAAACCACAACATGACGCGAGCAGGACGAGCGCCGCGGTTACATAATCCCTATAAACCGGTCCCCGGCACGGCCACTACTACAACAGCCATCGGAGCCACACGCTGGGATTTGTAGTTCTTCGCCATAAAAGCGTCAAAGTGCTTTTATAAGGCCCGATACTGGCCGGAGAAACAAGCGTCAGACGGTAATATAGGATGTCGACCGCCGCCCGTTACCTCCGTTCACGAGCAGCAACGACCGGTAAAGTACGGGAACGGGTCTCTACGATCGCTTATTTACACCGGGAGACGCGCGGCCGAATAGCGACCGGTTTTATTGCCACGTAAAGAGATGCGATCAGCCGATGAATGCCGTCTGTTTAACCCTTCCCCGAGTTACGTCTAATTACAAACAACCAATCACGGACAGGAGTGCGCACGTCTCAGCGCCAGAGACAACGCAGCGCAACAACGTGGATGGACGTCACCCGTCTCCTCGCCATATCAATGGAGGCACCAATGAGCGTGTACACGCGGGAAAGCGATAACGGGGGCACGAAAGTCACTCATCCCCCTGAGGAACAGCCAGCCGCACCCGACAGAAACGGCTGATAACAGGGAGCAATGCACTGCATACAGAACCAAAATAAACCATCGACCAGCTTCACACGAGACAACGCTGCAACGTGCGCGCGGAATTAAAGGGCCGGAGTCCTGACTTCTGGAAACCAAGTTTAATCACTACAGAATAAAACCATCTGAAACTTTCTAACAGACTTTATTTACAGATCTCTGCTTGCTGTCAGCGAATGGGAACATTGTTTACGTCAGGAAGCTGAAAATCTGAACAGACCTAGCACATCTGATAGTTTGTTACAATGTATCAGTCTGTAAACCTGACAGAGGATTGTCTAGACTGGATATTAGTGTAACAAACCCTCAGCTGTGAGAAGTATTATATGTGGACGGTTTTCAGCCTCTGAATGTAAATAATCACAGATGGCGGACCCCGACCCGCGCTGCAGATCTTCTCCGGCTCTATTGGGTCGCCGGTCACTTTGGCGACATACGTTTTCTATACTTCGCTGTTTGTTTCTCTGCAGATGAAGGGATGACGAGTTTCTGCTGCGATCGCCCCCCCCCCAGGTAAACGTCCACTCACCGGCAGAAACATCAGCAATCCGATTACCGCAAACGATCGAATGGCGATAACAGACGAGTATTTACCCGCAATGTTAACGTCTTAATCATCATTTGGTCCCTTAATAATATCGCACGTCGGCCATCAAACAGCGCAACGCCGGAACCTGCAGCGACTGAGTGAATATTCGCACGAACGATCATTTGTATCATTTTATCGCAGTCGTTCCGCCGGTCCACGTTAAGTGATTATGTCCTCGTATAAACGCGCAGGAAAACGTAGTGGGAACACGACACAAATCCCACGTTACCTCCGAGCGCCGCCGCTGATGATGATCGGATTTCACAGATTTCCGCTGCACGTTACATGAACTACTGACAGAAGAACTGACACTCCCATCATCCACACAATAACCCATGACGAGCACAACTCCCACCAATAACACCAAGAAGGGAGCTCTCACCAGATACTGGCTGATGGGAGTTGTGGTGTATAAATGTAGACACTTCCTGTAGCCAGCCAGCAGGAGTAACTACCACTCCCATCATCGCCCAGACAGCCGCAGCACGCTGGGAAGAGTAGTTAACTTTCTACCAATCTAGAAGGTAACAGAGCGCTGGTAAAAACAGCCACAAAGTCCGGACACAGCCGGGCGGACACCCGCATACACCCGGCCGGGCGCGGCTCTCACCTGCGGGCGGTTGTTGTACTTGATGTCCGGCTCCTTCATGGCGGCGGCTGCTACTAACACCACGGCTACTACTACTTCTGCTGCTGCTGCTGCTGCTGCTGCTGCTCCCCGGGGTCTTCGGTTCTGGTGTTCGGGTCGATACGACTGCGGCTCCGCTCACGAACGAGAGTTTCCAGGTGTGTCCTCGACCCCGGGAGGAATCACGTGATAGCGGAAGCCCCGCCCTCTACTCAGGTGTGTCACCGGCTGGGATCAGTCATGTGATGAAGCGCAGCCCCGCCCCCTGCTCCAGGTAAGTGAGCGCTGCGGCCGGAGGAGCAGGACAGAAACTGAGAAGAAGAAGGGGCGAAACTGTCCTCACCCCCCAATATACACCCCCCCGGGAACCACCCCCAATATACACCACCCCCAATATACACCACCGCCAATATACACCACCCCCAATATACACCACCGCCAATATAAATATACACCACCGCCAATATACACCCCCCGGGAACCACCCCCAATATACACCCCCAATATACACCCCCCGGGAACCACCCCCAATATATACCCCCGGGAACCACCCCCAATAATACACCCCCCGGGAACCACCCCCAATATACACCCCCCGGGAACCACCCCCAATATATACCACCCCCAATATACACCCCCCGGGAACCACCCCCAATATACACCACCCCCAATATACACCCCCCGGGAACCACCCCCAATATATACCCCCGGGAACCACCCCCAATATACACCCCCCGGGAACCACCCCCAATATATACCCCCGGGAACCACCCCCAATATACACCCCCCGGGAACCACCCCCAATAATACACCTCCCGGGAACCACCCCCAATATACACCCCCCGGGAACCACCCCCAATATATACCCCCGGGAACCACCCCCAATATACACCCCCCCCGGGAACCACCCCCAATATATACCCCCGGTAACCACCCCCAATATACACCCCCCCCCGGGAACCACCCCCAATATACACCCCCCGGGAACCACCCCCAATATATACCCCCGGGAACCACCCCCAATATACACCCCCCCCCCGGGAACCACCCCCAATATATACCCCCGGTAACCACCCCCAATATACACCCCCCCCCCGGGAACCACCCCCAATATATACCCCCGGGAACCACCCCCAATATACACCCCCTGGGAACCACCCCCAATATACACCACCCCCAATATATACCCCCGGGAACCACCCCCATCCCCCCCCCCCAGGAACAAGCCCCAATATACACCCCCCCCCCCCCCCCACCGGTACTCTCCCCCAATAAACCCCCCACAAACCCTTATATATAGGAGTGTGTATATTAGGGGTTGTTCCGGGGGGGTGTATATTGGGGATAGTTCCGGGGGGGGGGGTGTATACACCACCCGCCCCCCACGAAACCCAACCACTTCCCATGATATATACCCTCATCACTGGTGTCTGTATGTACAGTATATATACCCTCATCACTGGTGTCTGTATGTACAGTATATATACCCCCCCATCACTGGTGTCTGTATGTACAGTATATATACCCCCCATCACTGGTGTCTGTATGTACAGTATATATACCCCCCATCACTGGTGTCTGTATGTACAGTATATATACCCTCATCACTGGTGTCTGTATGTACAGTATATATACCCTCATCACTGGTGTCAGTATGTACAGTATATATACCCTCATCACTGGTGTCTGTATGTACAGTATATATACCCTCATCACTGGTGTCTGTATGTACAGTATATATACCCCTCATCACTGGTGTCTGTATGTACAGTATATATACCCCTCATCACTGGTGTCTGTATGTACAGTATATATACCCCTCATCACTGGTGTCAGTATGTACAGTATATATACCCTCATCACTGGTGTCTGTATGTACAGTATATATTCCCCCCATCACTGGTGTCTGTATGTACAGTATATATACCCTCATCACTGGTGTCTGTATGTACAGTATATATACCCCTCATCACTGGTGTCTGTATGTACAGTATATATACCCCCCATCACTGGTGTCTGTATGTACAGTATATATACCCCCCATCACTGGTGTCTGTATGTACAGTATATATACCCCTCATCACTGGTGTCTGTATGTACAGTATATATACCCCCCATCACTGGTGTCTGTATGTACAGTATATATACCCCTCATCACTGGTGTCTGTATGTACAGTATATATACCCTCATCACTGGTGTCTGTATGTACAGTATATATACCCCTCATCACTGGTGTCTGTATGTACAGTATATATACCCTCATCACTGGTGTCTGTATGTACAGTATATATACCCTCATCACTGGTGTCTGTATGTACAGTATATATACCCTCATCACTGGTGTCTGTATGTACAGTATATATACCCCTCATCACTGGTGTCTGTATGTACAGTATATATACCCTCATCACTGGTGTCTGTATGTACAGTATATATACCCTCATCACTGGTGTCTGTATGTACAGTATATATACCCTCATCACTGGTGTCTGTATGTACAGTATATATACCCTCATCACTGGTGTCTGTATGTACAGTATATATACCCCCCATCACTGGTGTCTGTATGTACAGTATATATACCCCCCATCACTGGTGTCTGTATGTACAGTATATAAACCCTCATCACTGGTGTCTGTATGTACAGTATATATACCCTCATCACTGGTGTCTGTATGTACAGTATATATACCCTCATCACTGGTGTCTGTATGTACAGTATATATACCCTCATCACTGGTGTCTGTATGTACAGTATATATACCCCTCATCACTGGTGTCTGTATGTACAGTATATATACCCTCATCACTGGTGTCTGTATGTACAGTATATATACCCCCATCACCGGTGTCTGTATGTACAGTATATATACCCTCATCACTGGTGTCTGTATGTACAGTATATATACCCTCATCACTGGTGTCTGTATGTACAGTATATATACCCTCATCACTGGTGTCTGTATGTACAGTATATATACCCTCATCACTGGTGTCTGTATGTACAGTATATATACCCTCATCACTGGTGTCTGTATGTACAGTATATATATCCCCCATCACTGGTGTCTGTATGTACAGTATATATACCCCTCATCACTGGTCTGTATGTACAGTATATATACCCTCATCACTGGTGTCTGTATGTACAGTATATATACCCCCCATCACTGGTGTCTGTATGTACAGTATATATACCCCCCATCACTGGTGTCTGTATGTACAGTATATATACCCTCATCACTGGTGTCTGTATGTACAGTATATATACCCTCATCACTGGTGTCTGTATGTACAGTATATATACCCTCATCACTGGTGTCTGTATGTACAGTATATATACCCTCATCACTGGTGTCTGTATGTACAGTATATATACCCTCATCACTGGTGTCTGTATGTACAGTATATATACCCCCATCACTGGTGTCTGTATGTACAGTATATATACCCCTCATCACTGGTGTCTGTATGTACAGTATATATACCCCTCATCACTGGTGTCTGTATGTACAGTATATATACCCCCCATCACTGGTGTCTGTATGTACAGTATATATACCCCTCATCACTGGTGTCTGTATGTACAGTACATATACCCTCATCACTGGTGTCTATGTACAGTATATATACCCTCATCACTGGTGTCTGTATGTACAGTATATATACCCTCATCACTGGTGTCTGTATGTACAGTATATATACCCCCATCACTGGTGTCTGTATGTACAGTATATATACCCCTCATCACTGGTGTCTGTATGTACAGTATATATACCCCCCCCCCCCATCACTGGTGTCAGTATGTACAGTATATATTCCCCCCATCACTGGTGTCTGTATGTACAGTATATATACCCCCCATCACTGGTGTCTGTATGTACAGTATATATACCCTCATCACTGGTGTCTGTATGTACAGTATATATACCCCCATCACTGGTGTCTGTATGTACAGTATATATATACCCCTCATCACTGGTGTCTGTATGTACAGTATATATACCCCCCCATCACTGGTGTCTGTATGTACAGTATATATACCCCCCATCACTGGTGTCTGTATGTACAGTATATATACCCCCCATCACTGGTGTCTGTATGTACAGTATATATACCCCCCATCACTGGTGTCTGTATGTACAGTATATATACCCTCATCACTGGTGTCTGTATGTACAGTATATATACCCTCATCACTGGTGTCTGTATGTACAGTATATATACCCCCCCATCACTGGTGTCTGTATGTACAGTATATATACCCCTCATCACTGGTGTCTGTATGTACAGTATATATACCCCCATCACTGGTGTCTGTATGTACAGTATATATACCCCCCATCACTGGTGTCTGTATGTACAGTATATATACCCCCCATCACTGGTGTCTGTATGTACAGTATATATACCCCCCATCACTGGTGTCTGTATGTACAGTATATATACCCCCCATCACTAGTGTCTGTATGTACAGTATATATACCCCCCATCACTAGTGTCTGTATGTACAGTATATATACCCCTCATCACTGGTGTCTGTATGTACAGTATATATACCCTCATCACTGGTGTCTGTATGTACAGTATATATACCCTCATCACTGGTGTCTGTATGTACAGTATATATACCCCCCATCACTGGTGTCTGTATGTACAGTATATATACCCTCATCACTGGTGTCTGTATGTACAGTATATATACCCCTCATCACTGGTGTCTGTATGTACAGTATATATACCCCTCATCACTGGTGTCTGTATGTACAGTATATATACCCCCCATCACTGGTCTGTATGTACAGTATATATACCCCCATCACTGGTGTCTGTATGTACAGTATATATACCCCTCATCACTGGTGTCTGTATGTACAGTATATATACCCCCCCATCACTGGTGTCAGTATGTACAGTATATATTCCCCCCATCACTGGTGTCTGTATGTACAGTATATATACCCTCATCACTGGTGTCTGTATGTACAGTATATATACCCCCCATCACTGGCGTCTGTATGTACAGTATATATACCCCTCATCACTGGTGTCTGTATGTACATATACTGGGGTTTATATATGTATATGGGGGGGGGGGGGGCACCTCGGGTACTTGATAACTGTTATGAGTGTCGGGGGGGGGGGGGGAGTCATGAGAAAATGTTTCCAAGAATCAAAGTACAAAATCCAAACACTCCGAATTCTCCTCGACAGAGAACTAAACACGAAGAGTCAGCGCATCCCAGACGTCTGGACCGAAACCAATCACAGTGATGTGAGCCCCGCACTGATATAATCCCCCCTGACCTGTAGTGATATAATCCCCCCTGACCTGTAGTGATATAATCCCCCTCTGACCTTTAGTGATATAATCCCCCTCTGACCTTTAGTGATATAATCCCCCTCTGACCTTTAGTGATATAATCCCCCCTGACCTGTAGTGATATAATCCCCCTCTGACCTGTAGTGATATAATCCCCCCTGACCTGTAGTGATATAATCCCCCTCTGACCTTTAGTGATATAATTCCCCTGACCCGCCCTGATATTATTCCCCTTGACCCGCCCTGATATAATCCCCCTCTGACCTGTAGTGATATAATCCCCCTCGACCTGTAGTGATATAATCCCCCCTGACCCGCCCTGATATAATCCCCCTGACCCGCCCTGATATAATCCCCTCTGACCTGTAGTGATATAATCCCCCGTTGACCTGTAGTGATATAATCCCCCTCTGACCTGTAGTGATATAATCCCCCCTGACCTGTAGTGATATAATCCCCCCTGACCTGTAGTGATATAATCCCCCTCTAACCTGTAGTGATATAATCCCCCTCTTACCTGTAGTGATATAATCCCCCTGACCTGCACTGATATAATCCCCCTCTGGCCCGTAGTGATATAATCCCCCCCTGACCTGTAGTGATATAATCCCCCTGACCTGCACTGATATAATCCCCCTCTGGCCCGTAGTGATATAATCCCCCTCTGACCTGTAGCGATATAATTCCCCTCTGACCTGTAGCGATATAATCCCCCTCTGACCTGTAGTGATATAATCCCCCTCTGACATGTAGTGATATAATCCCTCTGACCTGTAGTGATATAATCCCCCTCTGACCTGTAGTGATATAATCCCCCTCTGACCTGTAGTGATATAATCCCCTTCTGACCTGTAGTGATATAATCCCCCTCTGACCTGTAGTGATATAATCCCCCTCTGACCTGTAGTGATATAATCCTTCTCTGACCTGTAGTGATATAATCCCCCCTGACCTGTAGTGATATAATCCCCCCTGACCTGTAGTGATATAATCCCCCTCTGACCTGTAATGATATAATCCCCCTCTGACCTGTAGTGATATAATCCCCCTCTGACCTGTAGTGATATAATCCCCCTGACCTGCACTGATATAATCCCCCTCTGACCTGTAGCGATATAATCCCCCTCTGACCTGTAATGATATAATCCCCCTCTGACCTGTAGTGATATAATCCCCCCTGACCTGTAGTGATATAATCCCCCTCTGACCCGTAGTGATATAATCCCCCTCTGACCTGTAGTGATATAATCCCCCCTGACCTGTAGTGATATAATCCCCCTCTGACCTGTAGTGATATAATCCCCCTCTTACCTGTAGTAATATAATCCCCCTGACCTGCCCTGATATTAGCACCCTCTGACCTGTAGTGATATAATCCCCCTCGACCTGTAGTGATATAATCCCCCCTGACCTGTAGTGATATAATCCCCCTCTGACCTGTAGTGATATAATCCCCCTCTGACCTGTAGTGATATAATCCCCCCTGACCTGTAGTGATATAATCCCCCTCTAACCTGTAGTGATATAATCCCCCTCTTACCTGTAGTGATATAATCCCCCTGACCTGCACTGATATAATCCCCCTCTGACCTGTAGCGATATAATCCCCCTCTGACCTGTAGTGATATAATCCCCCTCTGACCTGTAGTGATATAATCCCCCTCTGACCTGTAGTGATATAATCCCCCTCTGACCTGTAGTGATATAATCCCCCTCTGACCTGTAGTGATATAATCCCCCTGACCTGCACTGATATAATCCCCCACTGACCTGTAGTGATATAATCCCCCTCTGACCTGTAGTGATATAATCCCCCTCTGACATGTAGTGATATAATCCCCCTCTGACCTGTAGTGATATAATCCCCCTCTGACCTGTAGTGATATAATCCCCCTCTGACCTGTAGTGATATAATCCCCCTCTGACCTGTAGTGATATAATCCCCCCTGACCTGTAGTGATATAATCCCCCTCTGACCCGTAGTGATATAATCCCCCTCTGACCCGTAGTGATATAATCCCCCTCTGACCTGTAGTGATATAATCCCCCTCTGACCTGTAGTGATATAATCCCCCTCTGACCTGTAGTGATATAATCCCCCCTGACCTGTAGTGATATAATCCCCCTCTGACCTGTAGTGATATAATCCCCCTCTGACCTGTAATGATATAATCCCCCTCTGACCTGTAGTGATATAATCCCCCTCTGACCCGTAGTGATATAATCCCCCTCTGACCCGTAGTGATATAATCCCCCTCTGACCTGTAGTGATATAATCCCCCTCTGACCTGTAGTGATATAATCCCCCCTGACCTGTAGTGATATAATCCCCCCTGACCTGTAGTGATATAATCCCCCTCTGACCTGTAGTGATATAATCCCCCGTTGAACTGTAGTGATATAATCCCCCGTTGACCTGTAGTGATATAATCCCCCTCCGACCTGTAGTGATTTAATCCCCCGTTGACCTGTAGTGATATAATCCCCCTCTGACCTGTAGTAATATAATCCTCCCTGACCTGTAGTGATATAATCCCCCTCTGACCTGCACTGATATAATCACCCTCTGACCTGTAGTGATATAATCTCCCTCTGACCTGTAGTGATATAATCCCCCTCTGACCTGTAGTGATATAATCCCCCTCTGACCTGTAGTGATATAATCCCCCTCTGACCTGTAGTGATATAATCCCCCTCTGACCTGTAGTGATATAATCCCCCTCTGACCTGTAGTGATATAATCCCCCTCTGACCTGCAGTGATATAATCCCCCTCTGACCTGTAGTAATATAATCCTCCCTGACCTGTAGTGATCAGGTCAGAGGGGGATTATATCACTACAGGTCAGGGAGGATTATATTACTACAGGTCAGAGGGGGATTATATATAATCCCCCTCTGACCTGTAGTGATATAATCCCCCTCTTACCTGTAGTGATATAATCCAACTGACCTGTAGTGATATAATCCCCCTCTGACCTGCAGTGATATAATCCCCCTCTGACCTGTAGTAATATAATCCTCCCTGACCTGTAGTGATATAATCCCCCTCTGACCTGCACTGATATAATCACCCTCTGACCTGTAGTGATATAATCTCCCTCTGACCTGTAGTGATATAATCCCCCTCTGACCTGTAGTGATATAATCCCCCTCTGACCTGTAGTGATATAATCCCCCTCTGACCTGTAGTGATATAATCCCCCTCTGACCTGTAGTGATATAATCCCCCTCTGACCTGTAGTGATATAATCCCCCTCTGACCTGTAGTGATATAATCCCCATCTGACCTGTAGTGATATAATCCCCCTCTGACCTGCAGTGATATAATCCCCCTCTGACCTGTAGTGATATAATCTCCCTCTGACCTGTAGTGATATAACCCCCCTCTGACCCGTAGTGATATAATTCCCCTCTGACCTGTAGTGATATAATCCCCCTCTGACCTGTAGTGATATAATCCCCCTGACCTGCACTGATATAATCCCCCTCTGACCTGTAGCGATATAATCCCCCTCTGACCTGTAGCGATATAATCCCCCTCTGACCTGTAGTGATATAATCCCCCTCTTACCTGTAGTGATATAATCCCCTTGACCTGCACTGATATAATCCCCCTCTGACCTGCACTGATATAATCCCCCTCTGACCTGTAGTGATATAATCTCCCTCTGACCTGTAGTGATATAATCTCCCTCTGACCTGTAGTGATATAATCCCCCCTGACCTGTAGTGATATAATCCCCCTCCGACCCGTAGTGATATAATCTCCCTCTGACCCGTAGTGATATCATCCCCCTCTGACCTATAGCGATATAATCCCCCTCTGACCTGTAGCGATCTAATCCCTCTCTGACCTGTAGTGATATAATCCCTCTGACCTGTAGTGATATAATCCCTCTGACCTGTAGTGATATAATCCCCCTCTGACCTGTAGTGATATAATCGCCCTCTGACCTGTAGTGATATAATCCCCCTCTGACCTGTAGTGATATAATCCCCCTCTGACTTGTACTGATATAATCCCCGTTGACCTGTAGTGATATAATCCCTGTTGACCTGTAGTAATATAATCTCCCTCTGACCTGTAGTGATATAATCCCCCACTGACCTGTAGTGATCTAATCCCCCTCTGATCTGTAGTGATCTAATCCCCCTCTGACCTGTAGCAATATAATCCCTCTGACCTGTAGTGACATAATCTCCCTCTAAACTGAGTGATATAATCTCCCTCTGACCTGTAGTGATATAATCCCCCCTGACATGTAGTGATATAATCCCCCCTGACCTGTAGTGATATAATCCCCCTTTTACCTGTAGTGATATAATCCCCATTGACATATAGTGATATAATCCCTTTGACCTGTAGTGATATAATCCCCATCTAAACTGTAGTGATCTAATCCACCCTGACCTGTAGTGATATAATCCCTCGTTGACCTGTAGTGATATAATCCCCCTCTGACCTGTAGTGATATAATCCCCCCTGACCCGCCCTGATATAATCCCCCTCTGACCTGTAGTGATATAATCCCCCTCTGACCTGTAGTGATATAATACCCTTCTGACCTGTAGTGATATAATCCCCCTCTGACCTGTAGTGATATAATCCCCCCTGACCTGTAGTGATATAATCCCCCTCTGACCCGCAGTGATATAATCCCACTCTGACATGTAGTGATATAATCCCCCTCTGACCTGTAGTGATATAATCCCCCACTGACCTGTAGTGATATAATCCCCCCTGACCTGTAGTGATATAATCCCCCCTGACCTGTAGTGATATAATCCCCCTCTGACCTGTAGTGATCTAATCCCTCTCTGACCTGTAGTGATATAATCCCTCTGACCTGTAGTGATATAATCCCTCTGACCTGTAGTGATATAATCCCCCTCTGACCTGTAGTGATATAATCCCCCTCTGACCTGTAGTGATATAATCCCCCTCTGACCTGTAGTGATATAATCCCCCTCTGACCTGTAATGATATAATCCCCCTCTGACCTGTAGTGATATAATCCCCCTCTGACTTGTACTATATAATCCCCGTTGACCTGTAGTGATCTAATCCCTGTTGACCTGTAGTGATATAATCTCCCTCTGACCTGTAGTGATATAACCCCCCTCTGACCCGTAGTGATATAATTCCCTTCTGACCTGTAGTAATATAATCCGCCTCTGACCTGTAGTGATACAATCCCCCTGACCTGCACTGATATAATCCCCCTCTGACTTGTAGCGATATAATCCCCCTCTGACCTGTAATCATATAATCCCCCTCTGACCTGTAGTGATATAATCCCAATCTGACCCGTAGTGATATAATCCCCCTCTGACCCGTAGTGATATAATCCCCCTCTGACCTGTAGTGATATAATCCCCCTCTGACCTGTAGTGATATAATCCCCCCTGACCTGTAGTGATATAATCCCCCCTGACCTGTAGTGATATAATCCCCCTCTGACCTGTAGTGATATAATCCCCCGTTGACCTGTAGTGATATAATCCCCCTCTGACCTGTAGTGATATAATCCCCCTCTGACATGTAGTGATATAATCCCTCTGACCTGTAGTGATATAATCCCCCTCTGACCTGTAGTGATATAATCCCCTCTGACCTGTAGTGATATAATCCCCCTCTGACCTGTAGTGATATAATCCCCCTCTGACCCGTAGTGATATAATCCCCCTCTGACCTGTAGTGATATAATCCCCCTCTGACCTGTAGTGATATAATCCCCCTCTGACCTGTAGTGATATAATCCCCCCTGACCTGTAGTGATATAATCCCCGCTGACCTGTAGTGATATAATCCCCCTCTGACCTGTAGTGATATAATCCCCCTCTGACCTGTAGTGATATAATCCCCCTCTGACCTGTAGTGATATAATCCCCCTGACCTGCACTGATATATTCCCCCTCTGACCTGTAGCGATATAATCCCCCTCTGACCTGTAATGATATAATCCCCCTCTGACCTGTAGTGATATAATCTCCCTCTGACCCGTAGTGATATAATCCCCCTCTGACCCGTAGTAATATAATCCCCCTCTGACCTGTAGTGATATAATCCCCCCTGACCTGTAGTGATATAATCCCCCTCTGACCTGTAGTGATATAATCCCCCTCTTACCTGTAGTGATATAATCCCCCTGACCCGCCCTGATATAATCCCCCTCTGACCTGTAGTGATATAATCCCCCTCTGACCTGTAGTGATATAATCCCCCTCTGACCCGTAGTGATATAATCCCCCCTGACCTGTAGTGTTATAATCCCCCCTGACCTGTAGTGATATAATCCCCCTCTGACCTGTAGTGATATAATCCCCCTCTGACCTGTAGTGATATAATCCCCCCTGACCTGTAGTGATATAATCCCCCTCTAACCTGTAGTGATATAATCCCCCTCTGACCTGTAGTGATATAATCCCCCCTGACCTGTAGTGATATAATCCCCCCTTACCTGTAGTGATATAATCCCCCTCTGACCTGTAGTGATATAATCCCCCTCTGACCTGTAGTGATATAATCCCCCTCTGACCTGTAGTGATATAATCCCCCTCTGACCTGTAGTGATATAATCCCTCTGACCTGTAGTGATATAATCCCCCTCTGACCTGTAGTGATATAATCCCCCTCTGACCTGTAGTGATATACTCCCCCTCTGACCTGTAGTGATATAATCCCCCTCTGACCTGTAGTGATATAATCCCCCCTGACCTGTAGTGATATAATCCCCCTCTGACCCGTAGTGATATAATCCCCCTCTGACCTGTAGTGATATAATCCCCCTCTGACCTGTAGCGATATAATCCCCCTCTGACCTGTAATGATATAATCCCCCTCTGACCTGTAGCGATATAATCCCCCTCTGACCTGTAATGATATAATCCCCCTCTGACCTGTAGTGATATAATCTCCCTCTGACCCGTAGTGATATAATCCCCCTCTGACCCGTAGTAATATAATCCCCCTCTGACCTGTAGTGATATAATCCCCCCTGACCTGTAGTGATATAATCCCCCTCTTACCTGTAGTGATATAATCCCCCTGACCCGCCCTGATATAATCCCCCTCTGACCTGTAGTGATATAATCCCCTTCGACCTGTAGTGATATAATCCCCCCTGACCTGTAGTGATATAATCCCCCCTGACCTGTAGTGATATAATCCCCCTCTGACCTGTAGTGATATAATCCCCCCGACCTGTAGTGATATAATCCCCCTCTGACCTGTAGTGATATAATCCCCCCTGACCTGTAGTGATATAATCCCCCCTGACCTGTAGTGATATAATCCCCCTCTGACATGTAGTGATATAATCCCTCTGACATGTAGTGATATAATCCCTCTGACCTGTAGTGATATAATCCCCCTCTGACCTGTAGTAATATAATCCCCCTCTGACCTGTAGTGATATAATCCCCTTCTGACCTGTAGTGATATAATCCCCCTCTGACATGTAGTGATATAATCCCTCTGACATGTAGTGATATAATCCCTCTGACCTGTAGAGATATAATTCCCCTCTGACCTGTAGTGATATAATCCCCCTCTGACCTGTAGTGATATAATCCCCTTCTGACCTGTAGTGATATAATCCCCCTCTGACCTGTAGTGATATAATCCCCCCTGACCTGTAGTGATATAATCCCCCTCTGACCCGTAGTGATATAATCCCCCTCTGACCTGTAGTGATATAATCCCCCTCTGACCTGTAGTGATATAATCCCCCTCTGACCTGTAGTGATATAATCCCCCTCTGACCTGTAGTGATATAATCCCCCTCTGACCTTTAGTGATATAATCCCCCCTGACCTGTAGTGATATAATCCCCCTCTGACCTGTAGTGATATAAACCCCCTGACCTGCACTGATATAATCTCCCTCTCACCTGTAGCGATATAATCCCCCTCTGACCTGTAATGATATAATCCCCCTCTGACCTGTAGTGATATAATCCCCCTCTGACCCGTAGTGATATAATCCCCCTCTGACCCGTAGTAATATAATCCCCCTCTGACCTGTAGTGATATAATCCCCCTCTGACCTGTAGTGATATAATCCCCCCTCACCTGTAGTGATATAATCCCCCCTGACCTGTAGTGATATAATCCCCCTCTGACCTGTAGTGATATAATCCCCCCTGACCTGTAGTGATATAATCCCCCTCTGACCTGTAGTGATATAATCCCCCTCTGACCTGTAGTGATATAATCCCCCTCTGACCTGTAGTGATATAATCCCCCTGACCTGCACTGATATAATCCCCCTCTGACCTGTAGCGATATAATCCCCCTCTGACCTGTAGTGATATAATCCCCCTCTGACCTGTAGTGATATAATCCCCCTCTGACCCGTAGTAAAATAAAATCCCCCTCTGACCTGTAGTGATATAATCCCCCCTGACCTGTAGTGATATAATCCCCCTCTGACCTGTAGTGATATAATCCCCCTCTTACCTGTAGTGATATAATCCCCCTGACCCGCCCTGATATAATCCCCCTCTGACCTGTAGTGATATAATCCCTCTCTGACCTGTAGTGATATAATCCCCCTCTGACCTGTAGTGATATAATCCCCCTCTGACCTGTAGTGATATAATCCCCCTCTGACCTTTAGTGATATAATCCCCCCTGACCTGTAGTGATATAATCCCCCTCTGACCTGTAGTGATATAAACCCCCTGACCTGCACTGATATAATCTCCCTCTCACCTGTAGCGATATAATCCCCCTCTGACCTGTAATGATATAATCCCCCTCTGACCTGTAGTGATATAATCCCCCTCTGACCCGTAGTGATATAATCCCCCTCTGACCCGTAGTAATATAATCCCCCTCTGACCTGTAGTGATATAATCCCCCTCTGACCTGTAGTGATATAATCCCCCCTCACCTGTAGTGATATAATCCCCCCTGACCTGTAGTGATATAATCCCCCTCTGACCTGTAGTGATATAATCCCCCCTGACCTGTAGTGATATAATCCCCCTCTGACCTGTAGTGATATAATCCCCCTCTGACCTGTAGTGATATAATCCCCCTCTGACCTGTAGTGATATAATCCCCCTGACCTGCACTGATATAATCCCCCTCTGACCTGTAGCGATATAATCCCCCTCTGACCTGTAGTGATATAATCCCCCTCTGACCTGTAGTGATATAATCCCCCTCTGACCCGTAGTAAAATAAAATCCCCCTCTGACCTGTAGTGATATAATCCCCCCTGACCTGTAGTGATATAATCCCCCTCTGACCTGTAGTGATATAATCCCCCTCTTACCTGTAGTGATATAATCCCCCTGACCCGCCCTGATATAATCCCCCTCTGACCTGTAGTGATATAATCCCTCTCTGACCTGTAGTGATATAATCCCTCTGACCTGTAGTGATATAATCCCTCTGACCTGTAGTGATATAATCCCCCTCTGACCTGTAGTGATATAATCCCCCTCTGACCTGTAGTGATATAATCCCCCTCTGACCTGTAGTGATATAATCCCCCTCTGACCTGTAGTGATATAATCCCCCTCTGATTTGTACAGATATAATCCCAGTTGACCTGTAGTGATATAATCTCCCTCTGACCTGTAGTGATATAATCTCCCTCTGACCCGTAGTGATATAATTCCCCTCTGACCTGTAGTGATATAATCCCCCTCTGACCTGTAGTGATATAATCCCCCTGACCTGCACTGATATAATCCCCCTCTGACCTGTAGCGATATAATCCCCCTCTGACCTGTAATCATATAATCCCCTCTGACCTGTAGTGATATAATCCCCCTCTTACCCGTAGTGATATAATCCCCCTCTGACCCGTAGTGATATAATCCCCCTCTGACCTGTAGTGATATAATCCCCCTCTGACCTGTAGTGATATAATCCCCCCTGACCTGTAGTGATATAATCCCCCCTGACCTGTAGTGATATAATCCCCCTCTGACCTGTAGTGATATCATCCCCCTCTGACCTGTAGTGATATAATCCCCCTCTGACCTGTAGTGATATAATCCCCCGTTGACCTGTAGTGATATAACCCCCCTCTGACCTGTAGTGATATAATCCCCCTCTGACCTGTAGTGATATAATCCCCCCTGACCTGTAGTGATATAATCCCCCTCTGACCTGTAGTGATATAATCCTCTGACCTGTAGTGATATAATCCCCCTCTGACCTGTAGTGATATAATCCCCCTCTGACCTGCAGTGATATAATCCCCCTCTGACCTGTAGTGATATAATCCCCCTCTGACCTGCAGTGATATAATCCCCCTCTGAACTGTAGTAAAATAATCCCCCTCTTACCTGTAGTGATATAATCCCCTTGACCTGCACTGATATAATCCCCCTCTGACCTGCACTGATATAATCCCCCTCTGACCTGTAGTGATATAATCTCCCTCTGACCTGTAGTGATATAATCCCCCTCTGACCTGTAGTGATATAATCCCCCTCTGACCTGTAGTGATATAATCCCCCCTGACCTGTAGTGATATAATCCCCCTCCGACCCGTAGTGATATAATCTCCCTCTGACCTGTAGTGATATCATCCCCCTCTGACCTGTAGCGATATAATCCCCCTCTGACCTGTAGCGATCTAATCCCTCTCTGACCTGTAGTGATATAATCCCTCTGACCTGTAGTGATATAATCCCTCTGACCTGTAGTGATATAATCCCTCTGACCTGTAGTGATATAATCCCCCTCTGACCTGTAGTGATATAATCCCCCTCTGACCTGTAGTGATATAATCCCCCTCTGACCTGTAGTGATATAATCCCCCCGACCTGTAGTGATATAATCCCCCTCTGACCTGCAGTGATATAATCCCCCTCTGACCTGTAGTGATATAATCCCCCCTGACCTGTAGTGATATAATCCCCCTCTGACCTGTAGTGATATAATCCCCCTCTGACCTGTAGTGATATAATCCCCCTCTTACCTGCACTGATATAATCCCCCTCTGACCTGCACTGATATAATCCCCCCTGACCTGTAGTGATTAATCCCCCTCTGACCTGTAGTGATATAATCCCCCTCTGACCTGTAGTGATATAATCCCCCTCTGACCTGTAGTGATATAATCCCCCTCTGACCTGTAGTGATATAATCCCCCTCTGACCTGCAGTGATATAATCCCCCTCTGACCTGTAGTGATATAATCCTCCCTGACCTGTAGTGATATAATCCTCCCTGACCTGTAGTGATATAATCCCCCCTGACCTGTAGTGATATAATCCCCTCTGACCTGTAGTGATATAATCCCCCTCTGACCTGTAGTGATATAATCCCCCGTTGACCTGTAGTGATATAATCCCCCGTTGACCTGTAGTGATATAATCCCCCTCTGACCTGTAGTGATTTAATCCCCCGTTGACCTGTAGTGATATAATCCCCCTCTGACCTGTAGTGATATAATCCCCCTCTGACCTGTAGTGATATAATCCCCCCTGACCTGTAGTGATATAATCCCCCTCTGACCTGTAGTGATATAATACCCTCTGACCTGTAGTGATATAATCCCCCTCTGACCTGTAGTGATATAATCCCCCTCTGACCTGTAGTGATATAATCCCCCTCTGACCTGTAGTGATATAATCCCCCTCTGACCTGTAGTGATATAATCCCCCTCTGACCTGTAGTGATATAATCCCCCTCTAACCTGTAGTGATATAATCCCCCTCTGACCTGCAGTGATATAATCCCCCTCTGACCTGTAGTGATATAATCCTCCCTGACCTGTAGTGATATAATCCTCCCTGACCTGTAGTGATATAATCCCCCTCTGACCTGTAGTGATATAATCCCCCTCTTACCTGTAGTGATATAATCCAACTGACCTGCACTGATATAATCCCCCTCTGACCTGCACTGATATAATCACCCTCTGACCTGTAGTGATATAATCTCCCTCTGACCTGTAGTGATATAATCCCCCTCTGACCTGTAGTGATATAATCCCCGTTGAGCTGTAGTGATATAATCCCTGTTGACCTGTAGTGATATAATCTCCCTCTGACCTGTAGTGATATAGCCCCCCTCTGACCCGTAGTGATATAATTCCCCTCTGACCTGTAGTGATATAATCCCCCTCTGACCTGTAGTGATATAATCCCCCTCTGACTTGTACTGATATAATCCCCGTTGACCTGTAGTGATATAATCCCTGTTGACCTGTAGTGATATAATCTCCCTCTGACCTGTAGTGATATAACCCCCCTCTGACCTGTAGTGATATAATCCCCCACTGACCTGTAGTGATCTAATCCCCCTCTGATCTGTAGTGATCTAATCCCCCTCTGACCTGTAGCGATATAATCCCCCCTGACCTGTAGTGATATAATCCCCCTGACCTGTAGTGATATAATCCCCCTTTGACCTGTAGTGATATAATCCCCCTCTGACCTGTAGTTACATAATCTCCCTCTAAACTGTAGTGATATAATCTCCCTCTGACCTGTAGTGATATAATCCCCCCTGACATGTAGTGATATAATCCCCCCTGACCTGTAGTGATATAATTCCCCTTTTACCTGTAGTGATATAATCCCCATTGACATGTAGTGATATAATCCCCCTGACCTGTAGTGATATAATCCCCCTCTGACCTGTAGTGATATAATCCCCCTCTGACCTGTAGTGATATAACCCCCCTCTGACCTGTAGTGATATAATCCCCCTCTGACCTGTAGTGATATAATCCCCATCTAAACTGTAGTGATCTAATCCACCCTGACCTGTAGTGATAAAATCCCTTGTTGACCTGTAGTGATATAATCCCCCTCTGACCTGTAGTGATATAATCCCCCCTGACCCGTTCTGATATAATCCCCCTCTGACCTGTAGTGATATAATCCCCCTCTGACCTGTAGTGATATAATCCCCTTCTGACCTGTAGTGATATAATCCCCCTCTGACCTGTAGTGATATAATCCCCCCTGACCTGTAGTGATATAATCCCCCTCTGACCCGTAGTGATATAATCCCCCTCTGACCCGTAGTGATATAATCCCCCTCTGACCTGTAGTGATATAATCCCCCTCTGATCTGTAGTGATATAATCCCCCACTGACCTGTAGTGATATAATCCCCCCTGACCTGTAGTGATATAATCCCCCCTGACCTGTAGTGATATAATCCCCCTCTGACCTGTAGTGATCTAATCCCTCTCTGACCTGTAGTGATATAATCCCTCTGACCTGTAGTGATATAATCCCTCTGACCTGTAGTGATATAATCCCCCTCTAACCTGTAGCGATATAATCCCCCTCTGACCTGTAGCGATCTAATCCCTCTCTGACCTGTAGTGATATAATCCCTCTGACCTGTAGTGATATAATCCCTCTGACCTGTAGTGATATAATCCCTCTGACCTGTAGTGATATAATCCCCCTCTGACCTGTAGTGATATAATCCCCCTCTGACCTGTAGTGATATAATCCCCCTCTGACCTGTAGTGATATAATCCCCCTCTGACCTGTAATGATATAATCCCCCTCTGACCTGTAGTGATATAATCCCCCTCTGACTTGTACTGATATAATCCCCGTTGACCTGTAGTGATATAATCCCTGTTGACCTGTAGTGATATAATCTCCCTCTGACCTGTAGTGATATAACCCCCCTCTGACCCGTAGTGATATAATTCCCTTCTGACCTGTAGTAATATAATCCCCCTCTGACCTGTAGTGATACAATCCCCCTGACCTGCACTGATATAATCCCCCTCTGACCTGTAGCGATATAATCCCCCTCTGACCTGTAATCATATAATCCCCCTCTGACCTGTAGTGATATAATCCCGATCTGACCCGTAGTGATATAATCCCCCTCTGACCTGTAGTGATATAATCCCCCTCTGACCTGTAGTGATATAATCCCCCCTGACCTGTAGTGATATAATCCCCCCTGACCTGTAGTGATATAATCCCCCGTTGACCTGTAGTGATATAATCCCCCTCTGACCTGTAGTGATATAATCCCCCTCTGACATGTAGTGATATAATCCCTCTGACCTGTAGTGATATAATCCCCCTCTGACCTGTAGTGATATAATCCCCCTCTGACCTGTAGTGATATAATCCCCTTCTGACCTGTAGTGATATAATCCCCTTCTGACCTGTAGTGATATAATCCCCCCTGACCTGTAGTGATATAATCCCCCTCTGACCCGTAGTGATATAATCCCCCTCTGACCTGTAGTGATATAATCCCCCTCTGACCTGTAGTGATATAATCCCCCTCTGGCCTGTAGTGATATAATCCCCCCCGACCTGTAGTGATATAATCCCCCCTGACCTGTAGTGATATAATCCCCCTCTGACCTGTAGTGATATAATCCCCCTCTGACCTGTAGTGATATAATCCCCCTCTGACCTGTAGTGATATAATCCCCCTCTGACCTGTAGTGATATAATCCCCCTGACCTGCACTGATATAATCCCCCTCTGACCTGTAGCGATATAATCCCCCTCTGACCTGTAATGATATAATCCCCCTCTGACCTGTAGTGATATAATCTCCCTCTGACCCGTAGTGATATAATCCCCCTCTGACCTGTAGTGATATAATCCCCCCTGACCTGTAGTGATATAATCCCCCCTGACCTGTAGTGATATAATCCCCCTCTGACCTGTAGTGATATAATCCCCCTCTTACCTGTAGTGATATAATCCCCCTGACACGCCCTGATATAATCCCCCTCTGACCTGTAGTGATATAATCCCCCTCGACCTGTAGTGATATAATCCCCCCTGACCTGTAGTGATATAATCCCCCCTGACCTGTAGTGATATAATCCCCCTCTGACCTGTAGTGATATAATCCCCCTCTGACCTGTAGTGATATAATCCCCCCTGACCTGTAGTGATATAATATCCCTCTAACCTGTAGTGATATAATCCCCCTCTAACCTGTAGTGATATAATCCCCCTCTGACCTTTAGTGATATAATCCCCCTCTGACCTGTAGTGATATACTCCCCCTCTGACCTGTAGTGATATAATCCCCTTCTGACCTGTAGTGATATAATCCCCCCTGACCTGTAGTGATATAATCCCCCCTCTGACCCGTAGTGATATAATCCCCCTCTGACCCGTAGTGATATAATCCCCCTCTGACCTGTAGTGATATAATCCCCCTCTGACCTGTAGTGATATAATCCCCCTGACCTGTAGTGATATAATCCCCCTCTGACCTGTAGTGATATAATCCCCCTCTGACCTGTAGTGATATAATCCCCCTGACCTGCACTGATATAATCCCCCTCTGACCTGTAGCGATATAATCCCCCTCTGACCTGTAATGATATAATCCCCCTCTGACCTGTAGTGATATAATCCCCCTCTGACCCGTAGTGATATAATCCCCCTCTGACCCGTAGTGATATAATCCCCCTCTGACCTGTAGTGATATAATCCCCCCTGACCTGTAGTGATATAATCCCCCTCTGACCTGTAGTGATATAATCCCCCTCTTACCTGTAGTGATATAATCCCCCTGACCCGCCCTGATATAATCCCCCTCTGACCTGTAGTGATATAATCCCCCTCGACCTGTAGTGATATAATCCCCCCTGACCTGTAGTGATATAATCCCCCTCTGACCTGTAGTGATATAATCCCCCCTGACCTGTAGTGATATAATCCCCCTCTAACCTGTAGTGATATAATCCCCCTCTGACCTGTAGTGATGTAATCCCCCTCTGACCTGTAGTGATATAATCCCCCTCTGACCTGTAGTGATATAATCCCCCCTGACCTGTAGTGATATAATCCCCCTCTAACCTGTAGTGATATAATCCCCCTCTGACCTGTAGTGATATAATCCCCCCTGACCTGTAGTGATATAATCCCCCCTGACCTGTAGTGATATAATCCCCCTCTGACATGTAGTGATATAATCCCTCTGACATGTAGTGATATAATCCCTCTGACCTGTAGTGATATAATCCCCCTCTGACCCGTAGTGATATAATCCCCCTCTGACCCGTAGTGATCTAATCCCCCTCTGACCTGTAGTGATATAATCCCCCTCTGACCTGTAGTGATCTAATCCCCCCTGACCTCTAGTGATATAATCCCCCCTGACCTGTAGTGATATATTCCCCCTCTGACCTGTAGTGATATAATCCCCCTCTGACCTGTAGTGATATAATCCCCCTCTGACCTGTAGTGATATAATCCCCCTCTGACCTGTAGTGATATAATCCCCCGTTGACCTGTAGTGATATAATCCCCCTCTGACCTGTAGTGATATAATCCCCCTCTGACCTGTAGTGATATAATCCCCTCTGACCTGTAGTGATATAATCCCCCTCTGACCTGTAGTGATATAATCCCCCTCTGACCTGTAGTGATATAATCCCCCTCTGACCTGTAGTGATATAATCCCCCTCTGACCTGCAGTGATATAGTCCCCCTCTGACCTGTAGTGATATAATCCCCCTCTTACCTGTAGTGATATAATCCCCTTGACCTGCACTGATATAATCCCCCTCTGACCTGCACTGATATAATCCCCCTCTGACCTGTAGTGATATAATCTCCCTCTGACCTGTAGTGATATAATCCCCCTCTGACCTGTAGTGATATAATCCCCCCTGACCTGTAGCGATATCATCCCCCTCTGACCTGTAGCGATCTAATCCCTCTCTGACCTGTAGTGATATAATCCCTCTGACCTGTAGTGATATAATCCCTCTGACCTGTAGTGATATAATCCCTCTGACCTGTAGTGATATAATCCCCCTCTGACCTGTAGTGATATAATCCCCCTCTGATTTGTACTGATATAATCCCCGTTGACCTGTAGTGATATAATCCCTGTTGACCTGTAGTGATATAATCTCCCTCTGACCTGTAGTGATATAACCCCCCTCTGACCCGTAGTGATATAATCCCCCTCTGACCTATAGTGATATAATCCCCCTCTGACCTGTAGTGATATAATCCCCCTCTGACCTGTAGTGATATAATCCCCCTCTTACCTGTAGTGATATAATCCCCCTGACCCGCCCTGATATAATCCCCCTCTGACCTGTAGTGATATAATCCCCCTCGACCTGTAGTGATATAATCCCCCCTGACCTGTAGTGATATAATCCCCCCTGACCTGTAGTGATATAATCCCCCTCTGACCTGTAGTGATATAATCCCCCTCTTACCTGTAGTGATATAATCCCCCTGACCCGCCCTGATATAATCCCCCTCTGACCTGTAGTGATATAATCCCCCTCGACCTGTAGTGATATAATCCCCCCTGACCTGTAGTGATATAATCCCCCCTGACCTGTAGTGATATAATCCCCCTCTGACCTGTAGTGATATAATCCCCCTCTGACCTGTAGTGATATAATCCCCCTCTGACCTGTAGTGATATAATCCCCCCTGACCTGTAGTGATATAATCCCCCTCTAACCTGTAGTGATATAATATCCCTCTAACCTGTAGTGATATAATCCCCCTCTAACCTGTAGTGATATAATCCCCCTCTGACCTGTAGTGATATAATCCCCCTCTGACATGTAGTGATATAATCCCTCTGACCTGTAGTGATATAATCCCCCTCTGACCTTTAGTGATATAATCCCCCTCTGACCTGTAGTGATATAATCCCCCTCTGACCTGTAGTGATATAATCCCCTTCTGACCTGTAGTGATATAATCCCCCCTGACCTGTAGTGATATAATCCCCCCTCTGACCCGTAGTGATATAATCCCCCTCTGACCCGTAGTGATATAATCCCCCTCTGACCTGTAGTGATATAATCCCCCTCTGACCTGTAGTGATATAATCCCCCTCTGATTTGTACTGATATAATCCCCGTTGACCTGTAGTGATATAATCCCTGTTGACCTGTAGTGATATAATCTCCCTCTGACCTGTAGTGATATAATCCCCCCTGACCTGTAGTGATATAATCCCCCCTCTGACCCGTAGTGATATAATCCCCCTCTGACCCGTAGTGATATAATCCCCCTCTGACCTGTAGTGATATAATCCCCCTCTGACCTGTAGTGATATAATCCCCCTCTGATTTGTACTGATATAATCCCCGTTGACCTGTAGTGATATAATCCCTGTTGACCTGTAGTGATATAATCTCCCTCTGACCTGTAGTGATATAACCCCCCTCTGACCCGTAGTGATATAATCCCCCTCTGACCTATAGTGATATAATCCCCCTCTGACCTGTAGTGATATAATCCCCCTCTGACCTGTAGTGATATAATCCCCCTCTTACCTGTAGTGATATAATCCCCCTGACCCGCCCTGATATAATCCCCCTCTGACCTGTAGTGATATAATCCCCCTCGACCTGTAGTGATATAATCCCCCCTGACCTGTAGTGATATAATCCCCCCTGACCTGTAGTGATATAATCCCCCTCTGACCTGTAGTGATATAATCCCCCTCTTACCTGTAGTGATATAATCCCCCTGACCCGCCCTGATATAATCCCCCTCTGACCTGTAGTGATATAATCCCCCTCGACCTGTAGTGATATAATCCCCCCTGACCTGTAGTGATATAATCCCCCCTGACCTGTAGTGATATAATCCCCCTCTGACCTGTAGTGATATAATCCCCCTCTGACCTGTAGTGATATAATCCCCCTCTGACCTGTAGTGATATAATCCCCCCTGACCTGTAGTGATATAATCCCCCTCTAACCTGTAGTGATATAATATCCCTCTAACCTGTAGTGATATAATCCCCCTCTAACCTGTAGTGATATAATCCCCCTCTGACCTGTAGTGATATAATCCCCCTCTGACATGTAGTGATATAATCCCTCTGACCTGTAGTGATATAATCCCCCTCTGACCTTTAGTGATATAATCCCCCTCTGACCTGTAGTGATATAATCCCCCTCTGACCTGTAGTGATATAATCCCCTTCTGACCTGTAGTGATATAATCCCCCCTGACCTGTAGTGATATAATCCCCCCTCTGACCCGTAGTGATATAATCCCCCTCTGACCCGTAGTGATATAATCCCCCTCTGACCTGTAGTGATATAATCCCCCTCTGACCTGTAGTGATATAATCCCCCTGACCTGTATTGATATAATCCCCCCTGACCTGTAGTGATATAATCCCCCTCTGACCTGTAGTGATATAATCCCCCTCTGACCTGTAGTGATATAATCCCCCTGACCTGCACTGATATAATCCCCCTATTACCTGTAGCGATATAATCCCCCTCTGACCTGTAATGATATAATCCCCCTCTGACCTGTAGTGATATAACCCCCCTCTGACCCGTAGTGATATAATTCCCCTCTGACCTGTAGTGATATAATCCCCCTCTGACCTGTAGTGATATAACCCCCTCTGACCTGTAGTGATATAATCCCCCTCTGACCTGTAGTGATATAATCCCCCTCTTACCTGTAGTGATATAATCCCCCTGACCCGCCCTGATATAATCCCCCTCTGACCTGTAGTGATATAATCCCCCTCGACCTGTAGTGATATAATCCCCCCTGACCTGTAGTGATATAATCCCCCTCTGACCTGTAGTGATATAATCCCCCCGACCTGTAGTGATATAATCCCCCTCTGACCTGCAGTGATATAATCCCCCTCTGACCTGTAGTGATATAATCCCCCTCTGACCTGTAGTGATATAATCCCCCCGACCTGTAGTGATATAATCCCCCTCTGACCTGCAGTGATATAATCCCCCTCTGACCTGTAGTGATATAATCCCCCCTGACCTGTAGTGATATAATCCCCCTCTGACCTGTAGTGATATAATCCCCCTCTGACCTGTAGTGATATAATCCCCCCTGACCTGTAGTGATTAATCCCCCTCTGACCTGGAGTGATTAATCCCCCTCTGACCTGTAGTGATATAACCCCCCCCCCTGACCTGTAGTGATATAATCCCCCTCTGACCTGTAGTGATATAATCCCCCTGACCTGTAGTGATATAATCCCCCCTCTGACCTGTAGTGATATAATCCCCCTCTGACCTGTAGTGATATAATCCCCCACGTTTTGGGGTCACCAGTATTTCCCAGGTGTAATTGTGCCCTGTGGCTCCGCTTTGATGGGACATATTTTGGGTGACCCCTCGGTCTTTGATCTCGGCGCCGGTCATGGGGGTGATCTGCTCCTCCAGATGCCATAATCTGTACTGACCTCCTGCAAGGACTCCAACCTTGTCCTGGGCCTGCTGGGAGTTGTAGTTTTTCCACATCTGGAGTCGGCAGGTCTAGTGTATAACACGTGACATAATGTTGGACTCCAAATGCTGCACACATGTCCGGCGCAGGCCCAGGACGCTGCGTTACAATGTATCAACAACTGGGAAACATCGGAAATCCTCGCCAAGAACAGATCGGAGGTCTCCGTAGCAACCGGCAGACGGCCGAGCCAGGAGATTGCGCCATTACGGGCACGCAGGATCTCCGACAGCCGATCGTGAACGTGTTTATAATAAATGTTTACACTGGAATAAACCACCCGTTTCCCTCCCCGTGACGCCCTCGCACCAGCCTCTTGCGGGTGAAAGTTTTACTAGGCTTTTCCTGTGAATATCCGGTGAATTACTGTTCAGCGCTGAGGATCTGGTACTCGGGCCAGCACTTCATGGCCACAGCCGTGCGGCGCTCATGTGAACAGACGGGCGCAGTGAATCTGTTGTAGGATGAGCTCCCCCATATATGGAGCATAAGTGGGGGGGACCACTGCAATAATGCGGACAACAACCCCCATGATTTTACTGTGGTTGTCATCCATTATAGCTGGACTATGAACCCAAAAATTAGGAGATATTTAAAGGGCGCGTAGTCCCGGCCTTATTCACATAGTCCTGCAGTTTTCAGTGCGTAGTCCCGGCCTTATTCACATAGTCCTGCAGTTTTCAGTGCGTAGTCCCGGCCTTATTCATAGTCCTGCAGTTTTCAGTGCGTAGTCCCGGCCTTATTCACATAGTCCTGCAGTTTTCAGTGCGTAGTCCCGGCCTTATTCATAGTCCTGCAGTTTTCAGTGTGTAGTCCCAGCCTTATTCACATGGTCCTGCAGTTTTCAGTGCGTAGTCCCAGCCTTATTCACATAGTCCTGCAGTTTTCAGTGCGTAGTCCCGGCCTTATTCATAGTCCTGCAGTTTTCAGTGCGTTTTTGAAGCCACAACCAAGAGTAGATCCCAAAAAAAAAAAAAAGAGCCCGGATCTCTGCTGCATAGTCCCACTGTCTTTAGTTTACTTTTGGTTGTACCTTAAAAAACTGCTTTAATAAAAACTGCACTGTGTGAACAAGTCATAAAACCACGATCCCACGCAGTTTTTTTCATCCAAAGCCAGAAGTGAATCCAAAAGAAAGGAATAAAGAAAAGACGGCTGCGTCTCCTGAGTCACTTCTGCATTCGGCTAAAAAAACAAAACGCGTGTGCGATTCCATCCTAAATCCATAATCACGCAGTTTTCATAGGGTTTTCTTTCTGTGTTTGACTTAAAAACCTGCCACAAAATCTGCATCCAAACCGTGTGTGATCTTGACCTTAAGAACTCTCGCTGCTGTAGTGACCGATCAGAGCGCGGGAAACACCAATAACACTGATCAATCACAAGGTGATCGAGTGCGATCTAATGTACAGGTGAATATACGCGACATTTGTGGTTCACATAGACAATACATTGTTCAGGAGCGCCCCCTGGTGGTCACAGCTTATCACTACACAGTAATGTACTCCCAAATTTGCTATTTTTAATTTTATTGTATGGCTACAATGTGTCTAAAATAAGCGACGCTACAACAACTCCACCGAAAAGTATATAGTAATCTATGGTAACTGCAGGTCAGCAAAAGCCTTCAGCTTTCCCGGCTTGTTCTGGTGTCTACCATCCTGCATTACAGGAATTCAGCTAAATTGTTAGGGTGTCTGTCCACATGCAGTAGCTTGGTGAGTGCAGCTCTGGAGTATAATACAGGATGTAACTCAGGATCAGTACAGGATAAGTAATGTATGTACACAGTGACTCCACCAGCAGAATAGTGAGTGCAGCTCTGGAGTATAATACAGGATGTAACTCAGGATCAGTACAGGATAAGTAACGTATGTACATAGTGACTCCACCAGCAGAATAGTGAGTGCAGCTCTGGAGTATAATACAGGATAAGTAATGTAATGTCTGTACACAGTGACTCCACCAGCAGAATAGTGAGTGCAGCTCTGGAGTATAATACAGGATATAACTCAGGATCAGTACAGGATAAGTAATGTATGTACACAGTGACTCCACCAGCAGAATAGTGAGTGCAGCTCTGGAGTATAATACAGGATGTAACTCAGGATCAGTACAGGATAAGTAATGTAATGTATTATACACAGTGACTCCACCAGCAGAATAGTGAGTACAGCTCTGGAGTATAATACAGGATGTAACTCAGGATCAGTACAGGATAAGTAATGTATGTACACAGTGACTCCACCAGCAGAATAGTGAGTGCAGCTCTGGAGTATAATACAGGATGTAACTCCGTACATACGTTACTTATCTTGTGCTGATCCTCAGTGACTACGCTGGTTGAGTCTTCAGAGAGACATTTCATGTATGTGTTTTGGGTGAGGGTCCCAGAGATGGGTCTGCCATAAATGCAAACGATGGGACTGTTCAGTAGTAGTTGGCAGCCATGTCTAGTGGCGTAGATGACAGATCTGGATCACAGCGCACATTACCTCATCTCCGTCCTCTCCAGGTGGGATTAGGATTTGGTGATAACTATGTACAGTAAAATATAGTGTCGTAAACAATATGCAATGTTAAATACGGTGTCAAAAAATGATGATAAAATTCCAGTCATTGACACGAGGTCTCAATCTAACTCCTGGATTTATGAGCCACTACATGGACACGTCACATCCCCCATCAGACTGACGCTAGATGCCATAAAGAGGCTCTGTCACCACATTATAAGTGGCCTATCTTGTACATGATGTGATCGGCGCTGTAATGTAAATTACAGCAGTGTTTTTTAGTTAGAAAAAATATCATTTGACGGAGTTATTAGCGTAAAGCTAAAATAGGTCACGAGTTTCTCAATGGACAACTGGGCGTGTTTTACTATATGACCAAGTAGGCGTTGTGGAGAGAAGTGTATGACGCTGACCAATCAGCATCATACACTTCTCTCCATTCATTTACATAGCTATATAGTTATATCACTATGTGCAGCCACATAAACATTACAGCACTGTCTGGACAGTGAATATACATCACCTCCAGCCAGGACATAATGTGTATTCAGAATCCTGACACTTCTGTAGCGTCTCTGTGATTTACAGCATAGCAGGCGTAGTCTCGCAATATTACGCTTGCCTTGCTGTAAGTATCAGAGACGCTACAGAAGTGGTCAGGATTGTGAATACACATTATGTCCTGGCTGGAGGTGATGTATATTCACTGTCCAGACAGTGCTGTAATGTTAGTGTGCTTATGTGGCTGCACATAGTGCTAGAACTATATCGCTATGTAAATGAATGGAGAGAAGTGTATGATGCTGATTGGTCAGCGTCATACACTTCTCTCCACAATGCACACTTGGCCATATAGTAAAACACGCCCAGTTGTTCATTAAGAAACTCATTAGCATAAATCTAAAATAGGTCATAACTCCGTCAAAAATGATCGTTTTTCTAAATAAAAACCACTGCTGTTCTCTACATTACAGCGCCGATCACATCATGTACAAGATAGGCCACTTATAATGTGGTGACAGCCTCTTTATTACTAGGACCACTGTTCTCTACATTACAGCGCCGATCACATTATGTAGGAGACAGGACACTTCTAATCTGGTGACAGAGCCTCTTTATTACTAGGACCACTGTTATCTACATTACAGCGCCGATCACGTGAGGCCACTTATAATGTGGTGACAGCCTCTCTAACTCCTAAGTCATCACCCCTATAACCTCCATTGTGTGGCCCCGGCTTATCTTACTGATGATTCACCTCATGTAATAATTGTCTTTGTGTAACATCTAAATGTTGTGCTTTTTTCTAAGTCATTCATTTGTAACCGGCCTGAAGAAGGATCCGGTGCTCTGAAGCCGCAGATAGAACTTTCATGGTCAGCCAATAAAGGGATCACACCTTCTATACGGCCGTCTTATTTGACACAAAAGTAATTAACATTGTGACTAAACTATAAGGCCTCGTGCACACTTCCGACACCGTTTACACGGCCGTTTTTGACGGATCCATGTGCCTGTTTTATCGGCCGTGTGCACTCCGTGTTTCGGTTTCCGTGCGCCGAGCATGGCACTGTCCAGGGTGCTGAAAGAGTTAATGGGCTGCACTGATCGGCGGTAACTCTTTCCTCACCCTGGACAGTACATGCTCGGCGCTTGGGAAATACAATTTTAGGCCTCATGCACACGACCGTATTTTTTCCCACCTGTAAATACTGGCGTAAATATGGGTCCGGTGTCACACGTATTCCACCCGTATTTACGAGCACGTTTTTGGCAGCAAAATAGCACTGCACTAATCGGCAGCCCCTTCTCTCTATCAGTGCAGGATAGAGAGAAGGGACAGCCTTTTCTGTAATAAAAGTTAAAGAAATTCCTACTTACCCGGCCGTTGTCTTGGTGACGCGTCCCTCTCTTCACATCCAGCTCGACATCCCTGGATGACGCGGCAGTCCATGTGACCGCTGCAGCCTGTGATTGACCTGTGATTGGCTGCAGCGATCACATGGCCTGAAACGTCATCCAGGACGTCGGGCCGGATGTCGAGAGGGACGCGTCACCAAGGCAACGGGCGGCAGACCGGACTGGAGGAAGCAGGAAGTTGTCGGTAAGTATGAACGTCTTTTATTTTTATTTTTTACAGGTTTATACTGATCGGTAGTCACTGTCCAGGGTGCTGAGTTACTGCCGATCAGTTAACTCTTTCAGCTCCCTGGACAGTGACTATTTACTGACGTCGCTTAGCAACGCTGCCGTAATGACGGGTGCACACATGTAGCCACCCGTCATTACGAGAGCTCCATAGACTTCTATGGACTGTCCGTGCCGTTATTACGGCCAGAAATAGGACATGTTCTATCTTTTTCAACGGCACGGGCACCTTCCCGTGAGAAAACGGGAAGGCACCCGTCGCCAATAGAAGTCTATGAGCCCGTTATTACGGGTCGTGTGCATGAGGCCTTAATGTAATTAAAAAAAAGTTCATACTTATTTTCCTTCTGTCCGGCCTCCAGAGATGACGCTTCATCCCACGTGACCACCTCTGCAGCCAATCACAGGCTGCCGCGTCATACAGGAAGGCTGGACTGGAGGAAGAAGAGGGACTCGTCACCAAGACAACGACCGGGTACGTATGAACTGATTTTTATCAGCAGCCTCTTTTCTCTATCAGTGATGGATAGAGAGAAGGGGCTGCCGATTAGTATAATATTTCTGTAATGTTTTTCTGCCCACCCAACTGTTGCTAGGCAACGGCTCCGTCACACACGGACAGCACACGGATGCCTTCAGTTTTTTTGACAGCCCCATTGACTTGCATGGGCCTCACGGTCACGGAATCTCGGACCAAAGTAGGACATGCTCTAATTTGGATCGGAAAGGAGCAACGGGACCGTCAACAAAACTGAAGTGTGCCTGGCCCCATTGAAATGAATGAGCCAGGGTGCGAGCCGTCAGAAAAACACTGAAGTGGGCACGGGGCCTTAGAGGGGATTCTGGGTACAGCCAAGGTCGGGGGGGGGGGGGTAACAGCGTGGTCACATGACTTCCATAGCACCCCTCCCCCATTACTGGACTCTCTCTCTCTGCTCCGCTACACAGTGTCGGTGGTCGTGGCTGAAATCCGCTCCGAGCTGCAGGTCGGACACAATTCACAAGGAGACGACACAAGATCACGACTCGGAGCCGCGCGCTTTATGGAAGTTGGTGTTTATTGACGTGTTTGCTCCAGTTTTTTACATTCCCCACAGAACACAGAGGGATCTTGCAGGGTAAAGTTGAATCTGTGCATAGTGCGATCAAAATTAAAAACTCGGGGAGAGGGAAAAAAAACAGTAAAACTAGAGCGAGGGGTAAAGTATAAAGACAACCACAGGTTACCAGAACCTTAAAAATCTGAGATGACGCGCTGATACACGGAAGATTACAAGCTGAACAGACAGGGGGACCTGCGGCGCACAACGGGGCAAGAGGTGCGGGGGAGCAGCCGGACGCCCCGTCATGACTCACAGCGAATTATACACTCTGGACCCAAAACCACGTGAGACTCGGCGCCGCCTCCGCATGCAAATGTTCATCTGGTTCTCGTTACCAATAAAGTTTTTATATAGGAGGGGGCGGAGTCAGTAAAGTGCAGCAGATCCTACATGGCCGGCGATCACACCCCCTCCCCCCAGATTACATCTGGAATGAAACGATCGCTTTTATTGGTAACGTGGACAAGTCGACCACCAGGCGGCCACGCTCCGGCCCAGAATACACATCAGTAGTACAAAGTCTGCAGGATCTCATCATCCTCCAGTCAGGAACGTTATTGGGGGGGGGGGGGCACCATACTCCGGCAGTACTGACCCCTCCCCCCCTTTTATTTTCACCTCCATAGAACGGGCTGGCAACCTTTGGAGTTACATTAGTGGTCGTATTACAAGACCCAGCGTGGATTTCCAGCGCAAGCTGGGAGTTGTAGTTCCACCACCGCCATATCAGCGCCCGCCCGCCATCACTTCATAAAGTGCCATCCAAAAATAAAAAAACTCTACAGCGACATTCACTGGACCCCTCCGGACAATGATCGTTCGCGTCTTTCGTGATTTGATTCGTTTACTCTTTTTATTTTACATTTTGAAGATTTTTCTCATTTAAATAAACCAGCGAATAGAAAGAGGCGAGAAGCGAAGAAACGCGCGGTCCGTGGATATATATATATATTTATACCTATTTATATTGTACGCAGGAGACACGGTGATGGCATCGGATTCATAAAAAACAAACATACTACATCTTAGAGAGAAAATATTCAGCGAAGACTCCGGATTAACCCCGTCCTGTCACCCATTTAAAATAACGAAAACAAAAACACCTCAGAAGTGACGAGTCCACGAGCGCCCGGGTAACGGACAACTCGCTCTCACCACCATTGGTCAGCAGTGAAACCCAAGTCAATGCCCACCCAATATCTTTGGCCCCAATTCCAACTACATACCCGACCCCGGCTTATGTAGAGCCCTCCCCCCACCCGTCCCCCATCCCCCGGCTCTTAGATCTGCATCTGCTCCAGGTATTTGTAGGTGGGGTTCTCGTAGCCGTGATTCTGCATCTTGTTCAGGTGACGTTCTTCAGGGGTTAACATGGGATCCACCTGTAACAGATGAGAGGGGGATGAGCGCCGGCGCCAGGACAGACGACAAGTGACATCATCAGGTCTGATGCGGGGGCAGGGTAGACAATGGTCAGTAAATTTACGGACTGTCGGCAAAAAAAATGGGTGTTTTTTTCTGCCGTCCGCAACGTCCGGGATATTTCTTTATTCCCCCAGAACTTTGCACTGCGCATGCGCCAAAATGTAAACACACAGTGCAAAGGCAAGAGGGGGGCGGGCGTGCGGAGCCATCTACAAGAGGGGGGCGGGCGTGCGGAGCCATCTACAAGAGGGGGGCGGGCGTGCGGAGCCATCTACAAGAGGGGGGCGGGCGTGCGGAGCCATCTACAAGAGGGGGGCGGGCGTGCGGAGCCATCTACAAGAGGGGGGCGGGCGTGCGGAGCCATCTACAAGAGGGGGGCGGGCGTGCGGAGCCATCTACAAGAGGGGGGCGGGCGTGCGGAGCCATCTACAAGAGGGGGGCGGGCGTGCGGAGCCATCTACAAGAGGGGGGCGGGCGTGCGGAGCCATCTACAAGAGGGGGGCGGGCGTGCGGAGCCATCTACAAGAGGGGGGCGGGCGTGCGGAGCCATCTACAAGAGGGGGGCGGGCGTGCGGAGCCATCTACAAGAGGGGGGCGGGCGTGCGGAGCCATCTACAAGAGGGGGGCGGGCGTGCGGAGCCATCTACAAGAGGGGGGCGGGCGTGCGGAGCCATCTACAAGAGGGGGGCGGGCGTGCGGAGCCATCTACAAGAGGGGGGCGGGCGTGCGGAGCCATCTACAAGAGGGGGGCGGGCGTGCGGAGCCATCTACAAGAGGGGGGCGGGCGTGCGGAGCCATCTACAAGAGGGGGGCGGGCGGGCAGAGCCATCTACAAGAGGGGGGCGGGCGGGCAGAGCCATCTACAAGAGGGGGGCGGGCGGGCAGAGCCATCTACAAGAGGGGGGCGGGCGGGCAGAGCCATCTACAAGAGGGGGGCGGGCGGGCAGAGCCATCTACAAGAGGGGGGCGGGCGGGCAGAGCCATCTACAAGAGGGGGGCGGGCGGGCAGAGCCATCTACAAGAGGGGGGCGGGCGGGCAGAGCCATCTACAAGAGGGGGGCGGGCGGGCAGAGCCATCTACAAGAGGGGGGCGGGCAGAGCCATCTACAAGAGGGGGGCGGGCGGGCAGAGCCATCTACAAGAGGGGGGCGGGCGGGCAGAGCCATCTACAAGAGGGGGGCGGGCAGAGCCATCTACAAGAGGGGGGCGGGCGGGCAGAGCCATCTACAAGAGGGGGGCGGGCAGAGCCATCTACAAGAGGGGGGCGGGCAGAGCCATCTACAAGAGGGGGGCGGGCAGAGCCATCTACAAGAGGGGGGCGGGCAGAGCCATCTACAAGAGGGGGGCGGGCAGAGCCATCTACAAGAGGGGGGCGGGCAGAGCCATCTACAAGAGGGGGGCGGGCAGAGCCATCTACAAGAGGGGGGCGGGCAGAGCCATCTACAAGAGGGGGGCGGGCAGAGCCATCTACAAGAGGGGGGCGGGCAGAGCCATCTACAAGAGGGGGGCGGGCGGAGCCATCTACAAGAGGGGGGCGGGCGGAGCCATCTACAAGAGGGGGGCGGGCGGGCGGAGCCATCTACAAGAGGGGGGCGGGCGGAGCCATCTACAAGGGGGGGCGGGCGGGCGGAGCCATCTACAAGGGGGGGGCGGGCGGGCGGAGCCATCTACAAGGGGGGGGCGGGTGTGCAGAACCATCTACAAGGGGGGGGGCTGTTGTGCGGAGTAAGTGGTCAGTGGTCTCGGGCGGATGGAGAAAAAAAAAAGGGAAAGTGAACGACTAATCAGAGAAAACCAGAGGGGGGCTACAGGCAGAGCTGTGATTGGTCAGTCACTCCTAGCACTGGCAATTTCTGGACAACCGAGCTAAAAAAAAAAACCACAAAGTGGAGGTCGTCATCTCTGCGCGGGAGGAGGAGCTCAGGGAAGTCTCCGGCGCTGTTCACACTGATTTCCTGCAGGAATTTTGAGCTGCTTGTATTTGTGTTTTCGCTGCATTTTTTGCACCCGCCCCAATAACACCAATACAAGGACCAGGGGCAAAAAATTATGAGAATCGAGCGCCTCAGGGTCTCTCCGCCGCCCAGCGGCCCAAACCGCCCTCCACTGACATCATGAATACCACGGCGAGAATGAAACGCCTTTACCGGTCTACACAATGGTGAGCGGAGGGGGGGGGGGTCTACACAATGTTGGGCAAGGGGTGGGGGGATTTGTCCAGCTTCGGCCTCACCTCCACAATCCCGTGGCTGATGGTGCCGTACTGTCGCTTCCTCAGCAGGACGAGGCTGATGACGATGATGGTCGCGATCGCCACAGCAATTACCAGGAGGCCGATTAACGTTCCGCTGCTGAAACTGAACTCACTGCGGAGAGAAGCGTCCGTGTCCTGGAGGAGAAACAAGAGCAGGAAATGAAGACCCCGGCGCTGCCTCCCACCAACTACCAACAAGGGAACACAGACACGACCGCTGCAGCGAGGGAGCGGAGCCGCTCTGACACTTGTTCACCGACTCTACAGCGCCCCCCGGCTGCAGGGACTGGGACCTCTGAGCCTGCACTGCCCTAGGACCCCGACATAATTACATCTCAGGGACTTCATGTAGAACAATGAAAATCCATCACTTATTGAGTAGGTTACATCATGTCCTCTACATATTCATACTCCAGTCACATCTAGAGCTGCAGTCACAATCCTCGTTACATCATGTCCTCTACATATTCATACTCCACTCACATCTAGAGCTGCAGTCACGGATGAGTACAAGATAAGTTAAGAAAAGGATTTCTAAGGGGTCTGATGATGACGATTTGGGGGTTTTACAGGTCACCCTATCAGCCATGATCCCACACACAGCAGGCGGCATGGGAGGCGACCAATCACATATCACCCGCAGACAATCAGTAATCACACAGCCGGGGGTGGGGGAGGGGTACTGCGCCATTATCGTCTGAGGGAACGGCGCTGCTGCTCTATGGGATTCGTGGGTGGCCAGCGGTCATTGCTTCTGGTGAGGGGTGGGGGAGGGCAGACGACACGACAGCCACGAAGCCTCCGGCGGCCACGGCGACACCTCGCAGACGTACATACCGGCTCATCCACCAGTCCACTGACTCTTTCTGCATTGAAAATCATTTCCTTCACATCCAGGGTCTCATCAATGACCTGGAAACAGTCGGGAGGTTACCACAAAATACAAATCCAAACAAAAAAACAGAAAGTACGGAACGGGCGCAAAATAGGAGGAGCTTAGGGGTGGGGGCGGGGTCTGAGTATAGGAGGCTCTGCAGTCAGTAGATTTGGGGAGGGGGACCCCACAGACATTAGGACAGAGGACGCGCTCACCACTTTATTGGATTTGCTGTTCAGAATCTTCTCCTCGGCCCCGATGAGCGGCTTGTTGTCGGCCATGCCGGAGCCTGGACGGAGAAAAGCGGCGTTAGACAGACAGACCGGGAGTCAGACATGACGCTGCCGCAGCGTGGGGGTCCAGAACAGAGCGCAACCACCAGAAACCGCCACTGACCCCACCCACGATTTATGGGACACGCCCAGGAGCACCCAACAATGTGACGCAATGCAGCTGTGATAGGGACAGGACATCTGTATATAAAGCTTCATATCTCAACTGTTTAGAGACTTGTGTTTGAATTCCTCACAGTTTACAATATCTCTGCTTTCTGTCAGTGACCAGAACCATACGTTTATAGCCGGAGGCCGAAAACCAATGCAGACCTAATACAATTGTAACAAACCCTCATCTGTGACAACTATTAGTCGTCTAGACAACTCTCGGCGATCTAAACACAGCAGAAGTCTCTCCTGTACTGTGGATTTGCCACAATGTATCAGTGCAGGTAAAGCGTACAAGCTGGGTAGATCACAACGGTTTGCCAGAACGAACTATGGTCAGGAAGGGTCTGCAGACTCTGGATGTAGAAATAAACGTTGCTATTTACTGACAGCAAGCAGAGGGCATGAAAGGAGCGGGGAATTTAAACCGTCTTAGAAAGTTGCTGAACTTTTCGTTTGAGACCAAACTATTTAAAGGGGCCGGGCCCCGTCTGGGGGTGAAGCGTCCGGCCCCGTCGCTCAGTGACCTGGAGCTCAGATGTTTGGGGTCTGCAGTGAATATAAAGCGGTCGGAGGACATTGGGCGGTTACAGGGAGCGCTCGTTCTCACCATCACGCGGCGGCGGCACCAAGCAGACAGACAGCCGCCTACACCTCCACCATTACACCACAGTGGATGACCAACAAGAGAATAGGAGTAGTAGTGATGACCAATCACCAAGAGGAAGGCAGCAAGTCACCCAGGACACGGCGTGTCAGCAGACCCCGACCACACAGGAGGAGTTACCGATCTAGCGCCGGATCTGAGTTGCTGTCTTCAGCCGGCGACGTGTTAATGTGAAGAGACAGAAACAGAGAGACGGGACGGGGAGCGGTGCGCGAGCAGAACCAACCTTTTCTCACTGGAAGGTAGGAGTCCCGTGACGATTCTATGCAGGACGGGAGGTGCGGGGGAGGGGAGGAGGAAAACAAAAAGATAGAGAAAGCAGAAGACATTAAAAATAACGGAAAGGATCGTGAAGCTTCAGGACGGACGAGTGACGTCACGTGTTCCTGTGCGGTAAATAAAGCTCTGGTCACGTGACCTGTCTAGAGGCGTGCGGGTGTAAACAGCCAATCACCCGAGCGGTGACCTCAGAGGTGCGTCTAACGTGCGGCATTCTGGGAACGTGCGCCATGCTGAGGAGCAATAACACTGCCCCAATCACCAAGCACAGGACAAAGCCGAGCACCACCCCTTCTAAACTGCAACATCCCAGCCTGTCCCCCGTATCACATCTAGAACCGCTCCACCTACAACGTGTACATGCATTACTTATATGCTATTATACTCCACAGCTGCGCTCACTATTCTGCTGGTGGAGTCACTGTGTACATACATTACTTATCCTGTACTGATCCTGAGTTATATCCTGTATTATACTCCAGAGCTGCACTCACTATTCTGCTGGTGGAGTCACTGTGTACATACATTACATTACTTATCCTGTACTGATCCTGAGTTACATCCTGTATTATACTCCAGAGCTGCACTCACTATTCTGCTGGAGTCACTGTGTACATACATTACATTACTTATCCTGTACTGATCCTGAGTTATATCCTGTATTATACTCCAGAGCAGCCCTCACTATTCTGCTGGTGGAGTCACTGTGTACATGCATTACATTACTTATCCTGTACAGATCCTGAGTTACATCCTGTATTATACTCCAGAGCTGCACTCACTATTCTACTGGTGGAGTCACTGTGTACATACATTACATTACTTGTCCTGTACTGATCCTGAGTTACATCCTGTATTATACTGCAGAGCTGCACTCACTATTCTGCTGGTGGAGTCACTGTGTACATACATTACATTACTTATCCTGTACTGATCCTGAGTTACATCCTGTATTATACTCCAGAGCTGCACTCACTATTCTGCTGGTGGAGTCACTGTGTACATACATTACATTACTTATCCTGTACTGATCCTGAGTTATATCCTGTATTATACTCCAGAGCTGCACTCACTATTCTGCTGGTGGAGTCACTGTGTACATACATTACATTACTTATCCTGTACTGATCCTGAGTTATATCCTGTATTATACTCCAGAGCTGCACTCACTATTCTGCTGGTAGAGTCACTATGTACATCACAGAATAGTGAGTGCAGCTCTGGAGTATAATGCAGGATGTAAGTAATACAATGTGACTTTATATATAACCTGTAACACGGTGATCTGAGGTTTCCAGCAGTTTGTCAGTTACATTAGGAAACCTTCTGAACGTCCCACAATATAACGTTATTACAGCCTTCACCAATACAAGGACCGGTCATTGTCTAATATAAAGTGACTGACACCAGGACCCCAGATTGGATGGGACCCCCCGTGTCTGGTTGTACAGAGGACAGGACATCGGTAATAATTATGTCATGTACGGATTACCCAGGAGACGTTCTGCTCCACCTGCAGTCACTGAACAGGACCATCCGCTACCAATGAAATTATCCACCTGCGTGACCCCCCCCCCCCCCCCCCCCGACAACGGTGGAGGTTTAATCAGAACCTGAGGAAATCTGCCCCAATAATAACCCGGAGCCTCCGCAGAACTTCTATGGGTGATCCATTGTAGCCAGAAGTCTCCGGGATCCGGTCAGCGATGGACATAACCGGAAATGAAGCTGCCGACAGGGACAACGTTGTGAATATCAACATAGGGGACCGGCAGTGAACTGCGGAGATTCTGGATACACTGGACTTGAGGGGCGCATGGCAATCTGGATATACACGCTTTATGCTCTTCCAGCCAGGAGTGGGGTACACCGGGTCCACATACACTTAGTGCCGGTCCTGCCACGTCCCCCCGTGTCCACTTCTATATACATGATGGCTGCATGCTGCAGGTGAGTGTGCCGAGTGCTAGCTCTGCAGGGCAGTGCACAGGACCGGAATCCCTTACCTTCGGATTCTGAAATTGCTGGGAAGGTCTTGACCTGCAGGGGCCGGAAGGGTTTCCCTTCTGTTATTGGAGTCTCCTCGCTCTCCTCCGAGCTGACCCGCACATCCCCCTGGGACTCAGAGAACGAAGAGGTGAACTGGTCCATGTCCCACCGCTGCTCCTGGAACAACTCATCTGTACAGAAAGAAGAAGTGTGAAGACCCCGACCCTGCCGGACCCCCGGCGCACCAGTCACTGCCGTCTTACCTATTTCATCCTGAATCTGATCGGCCACGTAGGAGACTTTGTAGAGGAGGGACAGGCTCTGGTTCATCCGCTCCTCGATCACATGGAGATGGGTCATCACCTGCAGGGACAAGAGTCCAGAGCACACAGGGTTAATGCGGCACCAGAGGGTGAGAAGTGGAGATTACAAAACCGGAGGGGCCGCCGGACAAGTCTACGGAATACGATCGCTGCACTTCACGAGTCCTGTAGTGTTCGTGACATGGTCACGTGCAGGTGATCTCAGCCCGCTAAAACCACGGCAACGAGCGCGTGACCACCGGCAGCTGTACTCTGTTCCAGTCAACGCTCCTAAAGAGGCCAAACCCCAAACAATGCGCGATTTCTGCTGCGAGGATTTGTAAAACCGCATTTACTGCAACCAACAGTACATGAGAACCCAGGACTACTACTTCATCATCCGACAACCCCTGGTTATTTGTTTCCTCTCCCGCCTCTATCACTAAGAGCTCGGCGGAGCGGTCACCATTCACGGCAGTTTCGTCTCGCGCACCAAGTTCTCGTCTCAGGTCAGGCCCCACGCAAATGTTGTCCCCGGTTGAATTCAAACCTAAGACCTCGGCGCTGCAAGAAAACCGTACAAGCAGCGAGCCGCTGCGCTGCCCGGACAAAGCTGGAAACCGCCGCAGGAGTCGTCACCCGGGTCCTCCACCGCCAGGGCAGACGCTGCGTCATACAAGACTCACCCCAAACCCCCGCATAGATTATTACACCATCACAGCGGCCGCGCTCGGGGGTCATTACTCCTGCCGGGTGGGGGAGGGAGGTTTGCACTGATTAGGCCCTGGGGCGCAGCCCACGAAATGTTTGGGCTGTAGTAATAATTGAGCTTTACGCCGCGCCCTGATGAATGGTCGACCCTGGTGCTCCGGGGGGTTAGTAGTGAAGCCCCTCACCAAGTACAGTACAAGTGTCCACTGATGTTAAAAAAAAATATATGTCCTCAGGAGGCGCCATGAATGGCGCTTCTCAGCTGATATTCCACACTGCCCACCAGGGGGCGCCGCTGATCTATGAAATCACAGCACAAAAGTAACACGGACGATCACCCAGAGGCTCATCCCTCCATATTCTGGGATTTTCAATTCACAAAAACAAAAATACTTCCAGAGAACCTGACGCTAACCTGCACGTACAGACGCCCGCGAAGATGCCGCTGCATAGTGACAGCCGTTTACAATGGTGGTGGGGGGGGGGGGGGGGACGACAATAAAAACCCAAGACCTGGTTAGACTACGGGCCTCCTGTTAGGTGACCTTGGATGACAGAGCTGTGGACGAGGAGGCCGAGACTTCAGGACAACCGCGGCCACAAGACAAATGAACCCGGGACGAGATGGAGCATGTAGGATATTCAGTGCGACAGTCTGCAGGGTGTCGTCCCCTCCCCCACATTATAGGATAACCAGTTATTATCTGCAACAGATATCAGACGTTTCCACCAAACCTTCCAATTACTTAGGAAACTCCACTCATTACACAAAGCAACAGCTCAAGGAGCCGAAATTATTCATTACACCAACATCATAGGAAGACGTAGCAATAGTCTGCACAGTAACGCAAAGATCACATCCAGCGCAATATCCACCTCATCCCCATATTACACGTCATGCACACAACAAAGCTTTATAAGCAGCCACTGTGTACATAAATAACCCATCCTGTACTATACTCCAAAGCTGCACTCACTATTCTGCTGGTGGAGTCACTGTGTACATACATTACTTATCCTGTACTGATCCTGAGTTACATCCTGTATTATACTCCAGAGCTGCACTCACTATTCTGCTGGTGGAGTCACTGTGTACATACCTTACATTACTTATCCTGTACTGATCCTGAGTTATATCCTGTATTATACTCCAGAGCTGTACTCACTATTCTGCTGGTGGAGTCACTGTGTACATACATTACATTACTTATCCTGTACTGATCCTGAGTTACATCCTGTATTATACTCCAAAGCTGCACTCACTATTCTGCTGGTGGAGTCACTGTGTACATACATTACATTACTTATCCTGTACTGATCCTGAGTTATATCCTGTATTATACTCCAGAGCTGCACTCACTATTCTGCTGGTGGAGTCACTGTGTACATACATTACATTACTTATCCTGTACTGATCCTGAGTTATATCCTGTATTATACTCCAGAGCTGCACTCACTATTCTGCTGGTGGAGTCACTGTGTACATACATTACATTACTTATCCTGTACTGATCCTGAGTTATATCCTGTATTATACTCCAGAGCTGCACTCACTATTCTGCTGGTGGAGTCACTGTGTACATACATTACATTAATTATCCTGTACTGATCCTGAGTTATATCCTGTATTATACTCCAGAGCTGCACTCACTATTCTGCTGGTGGAGTCACTGTGTACATACATTACATTACTTATCCTGTACTGATCCTGAGTTATATCCTGTATTATACTCCAGAGCTGCACTCACTATTCTGCTGGTGGAGTCACTGTGCACATACATTACATTACTTATCCTGTACTGATCCTGAGTTATATCCTGTATTATACTCCAGAGCTGCACTCACTATTCTGCTGGTGGTGTCACTGTGTACATACATACATACATACATTACTTATCCTGTACTGATCCTGAGTTATATCCTGTATTATACGGCAGAGCTGCACTCACTATTCTGCTGGTAGAGTCACTGTGTATATACATTACATTACTTATCCTGTACTGATCCTGAGTTACATCCTGTAGTATACTCCAGAGCTGCACTCACTATTCTGCTGGTGGAGTCACTGTGTACATACATTACTTATCCTGTACTGATCCTGAGTTATATCCTGTATTATACTCCAGAGCTGCACTCACTATTCTGCAGGTGGAGTCACTGTGTACATACATTACATTACTTATCCTGTACTGATCCTGAGTTATATCCTGTATTATACTCCAGAGCTGCACTCACTATTCTGCTGGTGGAGTCACTGTGTACATACATTACTTATCCTGTACTGATCCTGAGTTACATCCTGTATTATACTCCAGAGCTGTACTCACTATTCTGCTGGTGGAGTCACTGTGTACATACATTACATTACTTATCCTGTACTGATCCTGAGTTACATCCTGTACTATACTCCAGAGCTGCACTCACTATTCTGCTGGTGCAGTCACTGTGTACATACATTACATTACTTATCCTGTACTGATCCGGAGTAATATCCTGTATTATATTCCAGAGCTGCACTCACTATTCTGCTGGTGGAGTCACTGTGTACATACATTACATTACTTATCCTGTACAGATCTGAAGTTACAGTCTGTATTCTAAGATATGTAATGTATGTACACAGTGACTCCACCAGCAGAATAGTGAGTGCAGCTCTGGAGTATAATACAGGATGTAACTCAGGATCAGTACAGGATAAGTAATGTAATGTATGTACACAGTGACTCCACCAGCAGAATAGTGAGTGCAGCTCTGGAGTATAATACAGGATGTAACTCAGGATCAGTACAGGATAAGTAATGTAATGTATGTACACAGTGACTCCACCAGCAGAATAGTGAGTGCAGCTCTGGAGTATAATACAGGATGTAACTCAGGATCAGTACAGGATAAGTAATGTAATGTATGTACACAGTGACTCCACCAGCAGAATAGTGAGTGCAGCTCTGGAGTATAATACAGGATGTAACTCAGGATCAGTACAGGATAAGTAATGTAATGTATGTACACCGTGACTCCACCAGCAGAATAGGGAGTGCAGCTCTGGAGTAGAATACAGGATCAGTATGGAGGTTTGTTCTGGATGTGACCTGTATTTGGGCTGTACATACATTGCTTTTCAATAGAGCTAGACACCAGGTAAAACAAAACCCCTTGGCCCCGTGTTTTCCTGCATTTTTAGGGGACGGTCGTGTTGTTCCCTTTACCGTGAGACGATCAGTGGGATCTGCTGATAATATTTCCTGTGTTTAGTTCGGTCGTTGGCGTTTCTGAATCCCCTGTGAATCCTCCGCTCGTTTAGGGTCATGGTCGCAGCAGAACGGGTTGAGACGTGATTGAGCCCCCAGGACCAGTTACAGCTGCACTCACCTGGGATTTCATCTGAGCGGCTTTCTCAGGGTCCACGGTCAGGACGTGCTGATAGTGCCGGATCGTGTGCAGCCGATCCTTGTTCTCCGCCCGCACATATCGCTTCAGGGCTTGAAGAATGCGATGAGGCTGGAAGAGAATCAGAAATCAGTTACACGGCCACAAAACATACAGAAGGAGACTGTCCGCAGCCGACAAGAGGCGGGACCAAGGGTCAATAAACTCAAGCCCACTGCAGGTCATTATACAACGACAAGAGGCGGGACCAAGAGTCAATAAACTCCGCCCACTGCAGGTCATTATACAACGACAAGAGGCGGAACCAAGAGTCAATAAACTCCGCCCACTGCAGGTCATTATACAACGACAAGAGGCGGAACCAAGAGTCAATAAACTCCACCCACTGCAGGTCATTATACAGCTATCGACTTAAAGGTAGAAGACGTCCCCTTAAATGAACAGTTCCAGGACGCGGCTGCATGATGAGTGGGGGCTGGGTACATCCTGGTCACTCACACGAGGGGAGTCGGCCTGCAGGGCAGACAGATAGTTCTCCAGGGCGATGCGGCGCTTGTCATTCAGCATGGCCTCCACCCGCTCCAGGTGAGTCTCCACCAGCTGCTGCTTCTCGTGGGCGGCCTCCTTCTCCAGAGCCTTGATGGTGGCCTGATAATGCTGCAAGACAAGGGGCAAACAAATAATAGGAGGCTGGCGCCACGATCCAGAGGCCACGGCGAGAAACTCCACGCAGAAAGGAGAACAGGAATCCAAACCCCCCCCCCCCCCGGCAATCAGAGGACACGGCGAGAAACTCCACGCAGAAAGAGGAGAGAACACGAATCCAAACCCCCCCCCCCCCCCCCAGCAATCAGAGGACACGGCGATCCGGCAACTACACTGGAAAATGACACAGAAGCCCCTCCCACATGTCCAGTTACTGAACCGCTGCTTTATAAGAGACCAATGACAGGAAGATCCGTCAGCGGGACACAAGCTGCTGTTTATGGCAGTCTGTACTGTGTCTAAAGAGCAGCAGATACAGGGGGTCATAAAACAGCATCGTCTGCGGGATCCCCTCCGTTACAACGGCAGCGATTCTGAAGATAAACAAGACCTCAGTGGCTCCTACACGGGATCGGGTCGTCAGATCTCGCCTGTATAAGCGGAGACGAGGGGATCGGCTTTCGTACCTGCATCAGCGTCTGCTTCTCGGCCTTCGGCAGGTTCTTGGCCTGGCGCTCGGCGTCCTCCCATTCTTTTTTAGCCTGAATAACAACAGAAGACAGAGCCGTGAAGTGCAAGCTCTTGAGCCGCGGCGGACGAGAACCGATGCCGCCGCCCACTCACCCGGTCCATGCGGTTGCGGTGTCGGACCTCCAGCTGTTCTTTTGCTTTCTGGAAGCGTGCGTGCTCGTTGTCATCCGCCGGGGTCTCCAGGTAAATGTCCACATCATCCTCCGGGGCCGGGGTGGTGGGAACTGCAAAGAGTCACAATCCTGAATTACACAAACTGTCTACGATGCCACCGAGCGTGGGCACAGGAGGAATACACACGCCACGCAGACCAGCCAGGTAACCCGGCAGAATGCTGACTGCAGCTCTGGATGTGACTGGAGTATAAGACCTGATCGGACTCAGAGTTATAAAGAGAAATTACTAAATGTTGTTCTCCGGCTAGAAAACCTGCGATGGATCTAAACCCTGCAGGCGGGTGACGAAAAAAACCAGAAAAACACTGGAGTGATCCGCCTGAATGTCCAGAACTCCCCACAGGATCACCAGGAGCAGCAACAACCCCCGCAACAGATCCAACAGGAGGGAGAGCCGCGTCCTCAGCAGAACCAGAAGGGGCCACGACAGCTCCACGTCGTCTATGAAGATAGGGGGGGGGGCTCCGGGTTGGTAGCGGTGGTCACTAGTTCAGCTTTGACAGGACTTTTCCTCTTTACAACGTGACCGGCCCCGTAATGCACGTCTGTGGCGAGGGGGCAGCACGGAGTCTGCTGCATCACAACATGGCGGCCGGCAGGTGAGGGCACCGCTTATCAGAGATGCCACGGGCCAATCGCTTGTAGACTCATCAGGTCATGGAGGTTACAGGGAAAGACTCTGAACGTCTGTACACACTGGGTGTAGTAGTAGTGTAACTGGGGCGAGAGACGACGTGCGCAGTAAATGAGGAAACAGTGAAACATTGTCAACGTGGAGAAGCGTCAGACCGCGACACACGGATCAGATACATCTACAGTCCATGAAGCACAATGACCCCTCTGTTCTCGCGGGAAATCAGTCTTCAGGAATGTCCCAGCGCAACTCCCTACCTAACCCAGAGAAGAGCACCGGCAGCGGGGGAGGGGGGAACACACCAGGGAGCGCAGAGAGCCCCAACTACAACAAGCAGAGTGGATCAAAGGGGGCACCGTCCAGCGCCAATGTCCGGACTCCAGAGATCACCCCCCTAAATATATTGAAATCTGCAGCCTGCGCCTCATAACAGACGGAACAGATCAGACCTGTAATATTACATCCCTTCTAACCCGATCTTGTGAATGTAAAATATATCCCCGAGTACAACCGGTCATAGAGCCAGCAAGACAAACTGAAGAGCAGCTCCACCTGAACAATGCAATGGTTACATACTCCAGAGCTGCACTCTCTATTCTGCTGGTGGAGTCACTGTGTACATACATTACATTACTTATCCTGTACTGATCCTGAGTTATATCCTGTATTATACTCCAGAGCTGCACTCACTATTCTGCTGGTGGAGTCACTGTGTACATACATTACATTACTTATCCTGTACTGATCCTGAGTTATATCCTGTATTATACTCCAGAGCTGCACTCACTATTCTGCTGGTGGAGTCACTGTGTACATACATTACATTACTTATCCTGTACTGATCCTGAGTTATATCCTGTATTATACTCCAGAGCTGTACTCACTATTCTGCTGGTGGAGTCACTGTGTATATACATTACATTACTTATCCTGTACTGATCCTGAGTTACATCCTGTATTATACTCTAGAGCTGCACTCACTATACTGCTGGTGGAGTCACTGTGCACATACATTACTTATCCTGTACTGGTCCTGAGTTACATCCTGTATTATACTCCAGAGCTGCACTCACTATTCTGCTGGTGTAGTCACTGTGTACATACATTACTTATCCTGTACTGATCCTGAGTTACATCCTCTATTCTACTCCAGAGCTGCACTCACTATTCTGCTGGTGCAGTCACTGTGTACATACATTACATTACTTATCCTGTACTGATCCAGAGTTACATCCTGTATTATACTCCAGAGCTGCACTCACTATTCTGCTGGTAGAGTCACTGTGTACATACATTACATTACTTATCCTGTACTGATCCTGAGTTACATCCTGTATTATACTCCAGAGCTGCACTCACTATTCTGCTGGTGGAGTCACTGTGTACATACATTACTTATCCTGTACTGATCCTGAGTTACATCCTGTATTATACTCCAGAGCTGCACTCACTATTCTGCTGGTGGAGTCACTGTGTACATACATTACATTACTTATCCTGTACTGATTCTGAGTTACATCCTGTATTATACTCCAGAGCTGTACTCACTATTCTGCTGGTGGGGTCACTGTGTACATACATTACATTACTTATCCTGTACTGATCCTGAGTTATATCCTGTATTATACTCCAGAGCTGAACTCACTATTCTGCTGGTGGAGTCACTGTGTACATACATTACTTATCCTGTACTGATCCTGAGTTACATCCTGTATTATACTCCAGAGCTGCACTCACTATTCTGCTGGTGGAGTCACTGTGTACATACATTACTTATCCTGTACTGATCCTGAGTTACATCCTGTATTATACTCCAGAGCTGCACTCACTATTCTGCTGGTGGAGTCACTGTGTACATACATTACATTACTTATCCTATACTGATCCTGAGTTACATCCTCTATTCTACTCCAGAGCTGCACTCACTATTCTGCTGGTGCAGTCACTGTGTACATACATTACATTACTTATCCTGTACGGATCCTGAGTTACATCCTGTATTATACTCCAGAGCTGCACTCACTATTCTGCTGGTGGAGTCACTGTGTACATACATTACATTACTTATCCTGTACTGATCCTGAGTTATATCCTGTATTATACTCCAGAGCTGAACTCACTATTCTGCTGGTGGAGTCACTGTGTACATACATTACTTATCCTGTACTGATCCTGAGTTACATCCTGTATTATACTCCAGAGCTGCACTCACTATTCTGCTGGTGGAGTCACTGTGTACATACATTACTTATCCTGTACTGATCCGGAGTTATATCCTGTATTATACTCCAGAGCTGTACTCACTATTCTGCTGGTGGAGTCACTGTGTACATACATTACTTATCCTGTACTGATCCTGAGTTACATCCTGTATTATACTCCAGAGCTGCAGTCACTATTCTGCTGGTGGAGTCACTGTGTACATACATTACATTACTTATCCTGTACTGATCCTGAGTTACATCCTGTATTATACTCCAGAGCTGCACTCACTATTCTGCTGGAGAGTCACTGTGTACATACATTACATTACTTATCCTGTACTGATCCTGAGTTATATCCTGTATTATACTCCAGAGCTGCACTCACTATTCTGCTGTGTTATGAGTTAACAACGGAATTTATTACTTCTGGATTACGTACATTCGCTCCTCTGGTAACGCTGGCGGATTTCAGGATAAAGTCACTTGACCTCGGTGACCGTTCTCCGGACTGTGCACATAGACCCCTCCCCTCCCCAAACACACTTGTAAATACTGGATTATGTGGCGGTTGCGCCACGGACAGACACGGCGCAGAAAGCAGACGACAGGGAGGAGCAGCAACATCCACGAAGCCGCAGCCGTGACACTACAGACATTAACCCTCTGAATCCGGGGTGAAGCACTTGGTTACGTTATTTGCCATGCGAGATAGAATTGCGCTTAGTGCAGCGGATTAGTGATGGAGAATCATCTCTGGGATGTAGAGGGTGCGACAGACAGGAGGCGGCTGCACCACAATCAGCCTGGTGAGCCGGGGGGGGGGCAGAGCGCGCCGGGGGAGGGGGGCGCCGGCCCGACTTACTGGTCACTTTACACACGGCCGTACAATACTCCTCAGACAGAAAATTGTTCCTGTTGCCGCCACAGCCGCCGTATATAAACCGGACACACTTTCTCTGGTTGATGTCGAAGTACCAGCGAGGAAACATGGCGCGGCAGGGACCGGTAACGGCCTCTTGAGAGCAGACAGCTGCGAGAAGACGGGAGACAATGAGCTGGGGGAGGGGAGACATTCGCCATCATCTCCCCTCCCCCGTGTTATATGACCGCACATCATTGCTTCCTCCATCTTGTCACATACCTGTGTGGGGGAGGGGAAATAAATCTGAACCGCTAAACACAAGATTTATCGTTTCACACTTGGCCATAAACGCACCGCGCCATTCACCAAGTATAGACGTAACCCTGACCCCCCCCAACCCCAAATTCCATCTCATCACTTTACTTTGGGATATTTTAGGGGTGATTCACACCGGATGCCGAACCTGGAGGGAAAAACCGGTAATTACAAGGATTGGGCAAGTAGTCGGACAGTGGCACCCAAAGTAAGTGCCCCCCCCCTGTATGACCCTCGATAAGACGCAGCAACCCACCCCCCTGCACCCAGGAAAGAAAGAGGATCGAGCATCGTGTAACGATAAGTTCTGCAACTTTCCGATACTCAGAGACTATTAATTACCATTCCCAAGATCTCTGCTAGCTGTCAGTGAATTGTAACATTCTTTATTACTCACCAAGAAAATGAACCTTTTATAACGAGTTTTGTTCACGCAGCTTAAGGGCTCGTGTTGAGTGCTCTAATACACTGTAACAAGCGCTGCAGCTGTGTCAGTGACACAATCCTGTCAGGTCTTATGAAATGTAAAGTAAGTTTCCATTCACAGACAGCACCTGTTTTGACCTGGTCATGCTTACACGGCTGAGGATTTGTTACACTGCATTTTGTAGGTAAGAGCCGTCAGTCTCTAATTGAGAACAGGAGAGAGATTGTGAGATACGTAGCAGCAACACGAGCTCAGATAAATTGTAACAAACCCTCAGCTGTGTGAGCAGGACCGGGTACGGACGGGACGTTAGAGAAACAATAAAAGTGACAAGACATTAGAAAGCTGCAGAACTCTTCACTATACGAGGGGTAAGGACGGAGCGGCCGCTACATATAAATACGGGTCCAGCAGAGGAAGGTGCGCAGCCGGTACCCCGGGGACCACGCGGCTCGCGTACGTCAGGGATGGAGTAACCGCCGGCGGCCATGTCTGGGGCCTCACCTTTCACATCGGTGAGGATTTCCTTGTCGGAGAGCGTCCGGCTGCTGCTCGGCTGAGGGGTCGTCTCTTCGTTGTAGTCCTCGTCCTTGTAGTTGTCGTAATAATAATCGCGGTCTTCTACCGCGTCATCTTCATCCTCCTCGTCCACCACCACAGCGGTGAAATCCTCCACATCGGCCTCAGTCGGGAACTCACTGGAAAGGAGAAAAGGGAAAGTGTAACGAACGTCCAGAACCAGAAGAAAAGACAGTGCGGAGAGCGGCGGATCGCGACCTCTTATACGAGTCATAGTCGTCCTCGTCCTCCTCGTCCTCCTCATCTTCCTCGGCCTCCTCCTTGGACAGAGGTTCCTCTATCTTCTTAGCCTGCGGGCAGCAGACATATTCTGTACCACGAAACTGGTCGACCGCACATGGAAGGAGCATCCCGTAACTGTGGAGGACCATGACCTCCGTCATACAGGCCTGCGAGGAGCAAAGTCACCGTGAGAACCGCACCGGACAAGGTCACATGACAGACGCCGCCGGAGCTGACAGAAGTTACAGCTCTCAGGCTCCCCCCCCAATGACTGCAACTTTCTCATAGACTTTCAACTTCAATTCCTTACCGTTTCCGGATCACTGCTTGCTGTCAGTGAACAGGAACAGTCTTGTCTACATCCAGGGGCTGAAAACCTGCCCTGATCTTGTCCACACAGCTACACGAGCCATTGCAAGAGTTCTGATACATTGTGACGAGCTGTGCATCCATGTAACAGGATCAGGGCAAGTTGCCGATAATGGATGTCAAGACGTATGCCCCATTTACTGACAGGAAGCAGAGTTCTTGAAAACGAGGAGGAAATTCAACAGCATTATAAAGTTGCAGACCGGGTGATCACACAAGGATTAATGATTAGTTTCCCGGTGCCGGCGCAGCGTTTACCTCCCGGGCGACATTCTGCCAGTGCTGGTGACTCTCGCACACGTCCATCCGCTCCTTGTGGAAGAACTTGCACTTCTCAGGAACCAGGAGAACGTCGCTGACAAAGTCACCTACTGAGGAGAAGAGAGAGCCGCACCATGAGAAGACGACGTACCACCCCCCCAGGACAGACGTACCAACCCCCTCCCCTCACCACCAGGGACAGACGTACCCCCCTCCCCTCCTCACCACCCGGGACAGACGTACCCCCCACTCCCCTCACCACCCGGGACAGACGTACCCCCCCCCCTACCCTCACCACCCGTGACAGACGTACCCCCCCTCCCCTCCCGGGACAGACGTACCCCCCACCCTACCCTCACCACCCGGGACAGACGTACCCCCCCCCTCCCCACCCTCACCACCCGGGACAGACGTACCCCCCCCTCCCCACCCGGGACAGACGTACCCCCCACTCTCCTCACCACCCGGGACAGACGTACCCCCCCCCCTCCCCTCCCGGGACAGACGTACCCCCCCCCTACCCTCACCACCCGGGACAGACGTACCCCCCCTATCCCCCCCCCTCCCGGGACAGACGTACCCACCCCCTCCCCTCACCACCCGGGACAGACGTACCCCCCCCCCCTCCCGGGACAGACGTACCCACCCCCTCCCCTCACCACCCCCCCTCCCCTCACCACCCGGGACAGACGTACCCCCCCCCTCCCCTCACCACCCGGGACAGACTTACCCACCCCCTCCCCTCACCACCCGGGACAGACGTACCACCCCCCCTCCCCTCACCACCCGGGACAGACGTACCACCCCCACTCCCCTCACCACCCGAGACAGACGTACTCCCCCCCCCACCCTCCCCTCACCACCCGGGACAGACGTACCCCCCCCCTCCCCACCACCCGGGACAGACGTACCCCGCCCCCTCCCCTCACTACCCGGGACAGACGTACCCCGCCCCCTCCCCTCACTACCCGGGACAGACGTAGCACCCCGCACCACCACCCGGGACCTGCTGCCAATAAATCCGTGCACCCCCCTCCCCCGACACTTCAACAGGCAGTGTTAAGGCTCGGACCACATGAATTATGGCGCGGCTCTTGGCAGTGCAGGGCGCAGGGTCAGGCAGGTATCTGAGATTCCCATACACGGGGGTATAATAGTAGTTCTAGGGTGATTGTTATTTATTGTGCTGGGTGTTATTACAGATAAGGTGCGTCTGTATATTATAAGGGACCCATGACAACACTTACTGGCCCATCAGGAGTGGAGGCAGCAGTGACCGCCCCTCCCCAGCTCTGATCAGCATTGCTTAAACATCTACCCCCTTAGACTTCATGGGATGACACAGCAAACCCCACACTACATCGCTACTACACCAGGAACCGAAGCAACACCGCAAATCTACAGACTCCGGAAGAAAGACGTCTCCAAATCCCGAGGGGTCCGGCCGCAGGGAAGGGTCATGTGATTCCCCGGGATCCGCGGATTGACGGTTAATGATTTTTAGTGAATCACCGTAAGTCTCAGCGTTCGGCGGGCAGCACGGAGGATACGTACCCAGACACTTGTAGGGCAGGACGATGTGGCTGTGCCCCTTACAGTTCTTCTTGCCCTTCTTGCACCAGTTGTCGATGCTCACCGGCTGATTGGCTTCCACCACGTTTGTGATCTGGAAGTCGGGGTACACCTGGATATCGGAGCAGAAAAGATGCCCATGAGCGGTGGACTCCACACTGAGCGACTCCCCAACCCGTCAAACACCACAAAGAAGGGCCCCGGGGCCCTGCTCACCTCCTGGCAGTACTGCAGGATCTCCTCCTTGGTTTGAAAGCAGCTCTTACTTCCAGAAGGATCCGGCTCCCATTTTCCAGTCTGAACGTTCACGAGCATATTTAATTTACCGCAGAACATCGCTACCTGTGGCTCGGACACCGCAAACCCAGCGGCAGCATTAGCAGCAAGGGCCTGTAGGAGGGAAACAGGACGGGAGATCAAAGGAGACATCAGTATAGAAACGGGGGGCAGAAGACGCTTCATATTATAACGAGGATGATAGAGGCGAAGCAGATACAGCTTGTATTATACTCCAGAGCTGCACTCACTATTCTGCTGGTGGAGTCACTGTGTACATACATTACTTATCCTATACTGATCCTGAGTTACATCCTATATTATACTCCAGAGCTGCGCTCACTATTCTGCTGGTGGAGTCACTGTGTACATACATTACTTATCCTGTACTGATCCTGAGTTATATCCTGTATTATACTCCAGAGCTGCACTCACTATTCTGCTGGTGGAGTCACTGTGTACATACATTACATTACTTATCCTGTACTGATCCTGAGTTACATCCTGTATTATACTCCAGAGCTGCACTCACTATTCTGCTGGTGGAGTCACTGTGTACATACATTACTTATCCTGTACTGATCCTGAGTTACATCCTGTATTATACTCCAGAGCTGCACTCACTATTCTGCTGGTGGAGTCACTGTGTACATACATTACTTATCCTGTACTGATCCTGAGTTACATCCTGTATTATACTCCAGAGCTGCACTCACTATTCTGCTGGTGGAGTCACTGTGTACATACATTACATTACTTATCCTGTACTGATCCTGAGCTACATCCTGTATTATACTCCAGAGCTGCACTCACTATTCTGCTGGTGCAGTCACTGTGTACATACATTACATTACTTATCCTGTACTGATCCTGAGTTATATCCTGTATTATACTCCAGAGCTGCACTCACTATTCTGCTGGTGGAGTCACTGTGTACATACATTACATTACTTATCCTGTACTGATCCGGAGTTACATCCTGTATTATACTCCAGAGCTGCACTCACTATTCTGCTGGTGGAGTCACTGTGTACATACATTACATTACTTATCCTGTACTGATCCTGAGTTACATTCTGTATTATACTCCAGAGCTGCACTCACTATTGTGCTGGTGGAGTCACTGTGTACATACATTACATTACTTATCCTGTACTGATCCTGAGTTACATCCTGTATTATACTCCAGAGCTGCAATCACTATTCTGCTGGTGGAGTCACTGTGTACATACATTACATTACTTATCCTGTACTGATCCTGAGTTACATCCTGTATTATACTCCAGAGCTGCACTCACTATTCGGCAGTGCTAAAATCTCCTAGTTTTTTCAGTTTTCTCTGGTGATTTGCATTCTGGAAGTGACAACTCTGTACAGAGAATGGGGTGTAGACCTCTAAATGTAAGAAAAACTAACACAAACTTGCTGACTGTTTCCAATAGCAACCATCAGAATAGGGAGTGCAGCTCTGGAGTATAATACAGGATGTAACTCAGGATCAGTACAGGATAAGTAATGTAATGTATGTACACAGTGGCTCCACCAGCAGAATAGTGAGTGCAGCTCTGGAGTATAATACAGGATGTAACTCAGGATCAGTATAGGATATGTAATGTAATGTATGTACACAGTGACTCCACCAGCAGAATAGTGAGTGCAGCTCTGGAGTATAATACAGGATATAACTCAGGATTAGTACAGGATAAGTAATGTAATGTATGTACACAGTGATTCCACCAGCAGAATAGTGAGTGCAGCTCTGGAGTATAATACAGGCTGTAACTCAGGACAAGTGCTGTTTTTTACCTCTCCGACAGTAACCTGCGTTATACAGATTTACAATGCAGAACCTCTAAAATGGCAAATTTTATACTCTAACCACATCCAAATCTGCAGTCACAATCCTGCTGGTTGTCACTGGAAACCAACTGCATATATTCCAAACAACTCAGCTTTGATTGTGCAACTACCTTCTGGGCTTCCACGATGCACAGAAGAATTGTGACTGCAGCTTTGGCTGTGACTGGAGTATAAGACTTGGTGTAACTTTACTTACAAAGACAAGTACAGGAAAGGCTGCAGCGTTACTCAGACAGTTTTATCCGGCGCTTCTCAGTAACGAGTCATTCTGGACAGATCACAGATCAATATTCACAAGCGCTGCGCCATTTCACTAATCTCTTTAGGGCTCATTCAGACGAGCGCGATTCTCGTCCGTGTGCAGTGCGTAGAAATAACGGAGCGCGCGTTCATTTCATTGGGGCGATTCACACAAGTTCAGACAGCGAGCGTCCGTTATATAAAGCTCACCGCACGTCCGATATTGCTGCGTTTTTGTTGTCGCCCATTGAAGTCTATGGGTGCGTGAAAACCACGGACAGCAGACAGACGCACATCCGTGTGCCGACGCGCTTCACGCAAATACATTGAAAAGGAGAAATTAAGACGCGCCTGCACGGACATAAAAACGGCACGCCACAGGCAAAGCACACGGATGCCGATACGTACGGCACAGGAAACGTAGGAAAAACGTGGCGTAATACAACGGCGGACAGCGCAAAGAAGAGTGGTGACTGGTGCACAAGGCGAATACTCCACACACAACCACTGCTGCAGGGAAGGTGGACGGGGGGGGGGGGCATTAACCATGGCGGCGGCGGATCGCGCAGGACAGGGAACATCTACGAGATTTTAATTTTCTGCTTTTAAAGTCGGGATGGGATTTGTCGCTTTAATTCACTCCCAGAAGGGAAAGCTTTTTTGGCTCATGACCTAAATCGGAATCGTCCCCTTCATGTTGGTAAATGCTTTGTAAGCGGATCACATGGGACAGCGCGGCCGCAGGGACGGCCTAACACCCTAATCCCCGGCTCACAGGGACTCGCTGAAAACACCGCAGACCAGCCCTGCACTACAGAGAATCATATGACAGGTAGCAGAGGTTGTGACACCAAAATCAAAACGTCACATTCACTACTTCCTCCTATTTGAGCGAGACTCAAGGGGTTAAAATCTGCACAATTTAGGTCAGTCCTGTCCCCGAACCCGGCAGCGTGAGACTATAGACCCAACCCCCCCCCCCCCGGTACAGTGCTGCACTGTGATTGGTCACCTGGACGTTGAATACCTGAGCAAACATTTTGCAGCGACTCCCCCTCCCCCACTGACGGCGTGCAAGACGTTGGTGTTTTTTTTTTTATCTGGTTCCCAGGAGACCAGATCACCCCAAGGAACCGCGGTGCTGGCAGCGCACCCTTATATCAGGGGTCCCACCTATAGAGCGCGGTGCTGGCAGCTCACCCTTATATCGCGGGGTCCCACCTATAGAGCGCGGTGCTGGCAGCGCACCCTTATATCAGGGGTCCCACCTATAGAGCGCGGTGCTGGCAGCTCACCCTTATATCGCGGGGTCCCACCTATAGATACAGCGCGGTGCTGGCAGCTCACCCTTATATCGCGGGGTCCCACCTAAGGAGCGCGGTGCTGGCAGCTCACCCTTCTATCGCGGGGTCCCACCTATGGAGCGCGGTGCTGGCAGCTCACCCTTATATCGCGGGGTCCCACCTATAGATAAAGCGCGGTGCTGGCAGCTCACCCTTCTATCGCGGGGTCCCACCTATGGAGCGCGGTGCTGGCAGCTCACCCTTATATCGCGGGGTCCCACCTATGGAGCGCGGTGCTGGCAGCTCACCCTTATATCGCGGGGTCCCACCTATGGAGCGCGGTGCTGGCAGCTCACCCTTATATTGCGGGGTCCCACCTATAGAGCGCGGTGCTGGCAGGTCACCCTTATATCGCGGGGTCCCACCTATAAACCACAGTGCTGGCAGCTCACCCTTATATCGCGGGGTCCCACCTATGGAGCGCGGTGCTGGCAGCTCACCCTTATATCGCGGGGTCCCACCTATGGAGCGCAGTGCTGGCAGCTCACCCTTATATCGCGGGGTCCCACCTATGGAGCGCGGTGCTGGCAGCGCACCCTTATATCGCGGGGTACCACCTATGGAGCGCAGTGCTGGCAGGTCACCCTTATATCGCGGGGTCCCACCTATAGATAAACCACGGTGCTGGCAGCGCACCCTTATATCGCGGGGTCCCACCTATAGATAAAGCGCGGTGCTGGCAGTGCATCCTTATATCGCGGGGTCCCACCTATGGAGCGCGGTGCTGGCAGCTCACCCTTATATCGCGGGGTCCCACCTATAGAGCGCGGTGCTGGCAGGTCACCCTTATATCGCGGGGTCCCACCTATAAACCACAGTGCTGGCAGCTCACCCTTATATCGCGGGGTCCCACCTATGGAGCGCGGTGCTGGCTGCTCACCCTTATATCGCGGGGTCCAACCTATAAACCACGCTGCTGGCAGCTCACCCTCGTGCACAGTTGCATGGATCTGCGGCCGTCCACCAGTACAGGACTCACGCAGACTGGAAGACACCGGACGGGTCACTACAGGCTCCGCACGCGGTCTGGGCTCATTCACATCTCTGCACTCTGACTGCGGACGGCCCACAGATGACTCTCCACGGCCCGTCCTTGCCCTAATCACGGAGCGCGCGCACCGCTACAGCCATGATGAGACCATCGAGGAGCTCCGCAGAGCGAGGGAGGACACGAGGGAACATTTAGTCCCGTGCACACGACCAAAAAAAAAAATCTCTGTAATTATGGACACGCCCGGTTCTATTGGGCACGGACACCTTTCCGTATCGCTACAGATAGGTGTCCGCGCCGCACAACCGTGCCAGGAATTACGGAGCATGTCCTACTTTCCATGTTTTACGGGCCGTGCTCCCATACCAAGTGATAACGGGCACAGCCGTGTGAATGAGGCCTTGGGCTCCGCGCAACACGAACTTATTTTTTGCGGGTGAATTGCGGCCCCATTCATTTCTATGGGCCCATGCACACGACAATGGTTTCCACGGAGCCCGGACCGCAAAAAGAACGGACATGTCTTATTCACGGCCGTGCACCTGGCTGCGCTGCGAGGCCTTACAGGTTTTTTTTCAAATTTTTTGTCCCATTTACCAAAATGGCGCGGTTTTGATACAATTATTTAAACAATGGCAAAAAGCTACAAAAAAAGAAAACCCAATGGGCGCAGGACGGGAGGAGAATAACCGGATGTTAGAACCGCCGTGAGGAATCCCGCGCTGCGGACAGAAAACCCAGAGATTCAACGAGAGACTCCGCGGCCGATCCTTTAATGGAGTCACCCGCACAGGACGGCGCCGGGCGTTAGAGTCGCCATTCCTTCATTCAGGGTAATGACTGGCGATTCCATGTTATTACCGGTGCCATCTGTTGTAGGAATATTACCCCATCCCCCGCTCAGCAACGTTACAGCGCGACACGAATTCCTGCGCACTCGAGCGGAGGTCGTTCATCTCTGGATCGGTTCCTCTACTCGTCCCCTCCCCCACATTCTGCATTATTCAGGACCGATGCCGAGGACGAATGGGGAGGGGCCAAGAGCAACAGCGGCCTAACGGAGGATGCAAAACAGAAAGGAAGTGGCCGCCCGGCCTGACGCCCTCGCCATGACTGAGGGGTGAACGCACTACATCTCCCACAATGCAATGCCCCCAACCCTTGAGCCAGAAGCCCCCGCAAGGACACACCAAAGGTTAGGGTGACCGGTCTACACCCCGGTGGCTGCCAGACAAGATCAGGACTATGAACAGCCCCCCAGAAGGGTGAAGACCCTCACACCCACCCTAGACCTTCAGGAGGGACGTCCCATGAGGGCTCCGCACCCTGAAAAACCCACGTGACAAAAAGTCTTAAGGATGAGCCATCCAGAGAATAGAGACTGCAGCTCTGGATGTGAGTGGAGTAGATAAATTCACCAGTACATCCATCCCTGGCACGCTACGTGAATTGTCCCGGGGATCACGTGGCGCCGGCGGAGACGTCACATTAGACGCCGTTATAAGACACTCATGAGATCTCTGTAAGCAAATCACTAGATCCCACTCAAGCTGCGGCCGCAGGACAGATCAGAGGTCAGAAAAGTGAGGTCAGTGCTGCAAAACATCTTAAAAGGTACAGTACACCTACAGGTCTCCCCACTACAATCTAGTGCTCTCTGTTATCAGCCCCTCCAGGCCAGGGAGAGGCTGAGTGTAGTGTTCTTCAATAGGTGGAGTGATTGTTAGTGCAGAGGCCTCCCCTCCCCCATGATCACGACTTTACATCACATGTGACGGATATCAGCCGCTCCTCTTATTACGCTCCAGCACGGATATAATCCCGGGACTAGGACGGTTACTGGCCCTTTAAATATATTTATTAGCGCTACTAATAAAAGATGAAGCCCATGCCGTCCTTGACTGAGGTCGCGTGCCGCTCGTCTCCTACTACGGCGCAATGGAACATCGAGGGTTAAGTCGGCAGCACAATGTAGAAAGTAATGAAAGTTCTGCAGGAACCAGTCAGACGAGTCCAGCCGCAAACACGAGCGCGTGACGCCACCGCCTGCCATAATGGATGACACATTAACGAGAAACCACCCACACGCTGCGCAAATACCACGTCCTCGTACATGGAGCCTTCTGGTGCTCTACACAGGTGACGACCACCCCCCGAATTAGGAAAACATTCCTCGAAACGCTCCGTCTCCTACTGCTCGGCTTGTGTGTCAGTCTTCACTGCAGCTCTGACATTCTATTTATGGACCTGGATCAGCAGAACCCGCCCCCCCCCCCCGAGCGCTGCAGAGAATGGAAGTTCTCTAAAAAGATAAATACGCAGAACGCCGCTTACAATGTCGCCCCATTCATCACCCAGAGACGAGGGGCTGCCGGAGCGGATAAGCGTTCAGCCCGCGCTTCGCACGTCTCGGTCAAGGGCGGCCACAATGACTTTCAACTGCTGGAAGCCTCAGAGGAGAGATCAGGCGCTAGATTTGCTCGTGCTCCACATTCTGACAAGACCGGAGCCCCGGGGGCCCCTCCCGATCCAGACAATCCGAGGCGCCGACAGTTAACCCCTGAAGAACCGGCCAGGGATCTGGAGACGAGTCTTATTAATTGTCTGTCAAGGTTATTGCTGTAAAACTCCTGTAATCCGGCGTCCACAGGACACGATGCCGGATTATCGGACCCTAGAGCAAGCACGGAGAAGGCGATGGACGCGGCTCAGTGACAGGAGGCTCCGGCGGCCGCCATCATGGCGACACTGCAGGAAAACATCTTCTGTACGGCGTGACCTTCACACTGGATCAGAGGTCACTGATAGGGGGAGGAAGCCGGGAAAGTGTTAATCATGATAGCGACGCCGCTGCTGCCCTCCACCGGAGACAAGCGGCACACGAATAAGGCACGCCCCGGCACAGGAATAAGGCACGACCCAACCTCGCGCCTCCACCGCTGGTTGCTGATAAATTATACAGTAACCAGACAGTCAGTCGCCGCCGTCAGCGCGGTCTGCAGTGACAGGTCTGTGAATTGCCCACACACAGCGACAACCATTGTATCTACGAGACACAACGTAAACCACGATCAGATGACCCCGCCACGAGTACCACGGAGATCCTGCCACCAGCTCCATGTAAACATCACTGCGACTGATTGGCCACACGTCACCTCATGATGACATCACAGATCCTGACACTGGTAAGATGTCGTCACCACAAGCTGCGGGAGGGCGGAGACCAAGCTGAGTGTTTACATGGACGCCGCGCAGCAACGGGCGCCAGGTGTGAGGAGAGGCCCCGAGGCGGCAGGAGCCGCACCTGAACCAACACTGCAGCCTCGTGACGAGGGATACACAGCCGCCGCCGTACCACACGAGGGATACACAGCCCCCCGCACATTATATATAAAGAAACAGACCCCCGATAATCTGCAGGATACCCGGGTCCCCCTAGTCAGATGTTCTATCTGCCCCTAGGAAAGCTGAGTGACGCGAATATGGCCTCCGTTACAGCTCCCACAGGCGGCGATCATCCAGCGGCCCCCGCCCGGCAGCAGGTTTACTAGTCAGGAGACGCTGACAACCAATATGGCCGCCATTATGGTTCCCGCCACTCGTCCCAGACCAGTCAGCGTCTCGTCCCCTGCAAACAGCTGATAACAGGGAGCAAGAGAGGTCAGACTGGAGGACGGCATTACGTGAGAGGAACAATGAAGCCGCAGGAGCGCGCCGCCCCCTCCCCCACACAGAAAAACATCCGCTGACCGTTTCACTGATTACAGGAACTACTTTCTCCCTGGAGATGGCGCCTCCTGTCTCCACGGCAACAAGAAGTCAGACCCCACATTATAAGTTAGTCACACCGCATATCAGGGTGAGCTGCGGCCCGTCACCCATGGCAACCAATCTGATCATCCATTTCCCAGCATGCTGTGGGATCTGCGTCCATTGTGGGTGAGACGCCTCGTCCATCAGGTCCTGCGCTGCCACCCCGCAGTCCTGTAACAGCCCAGCCCCCGCCTCACAGCCGTATCCGGGGATTTTCAGATTGAAGTGCGGCCGCTCCGTGACAAATTAGTTGAGTAATTAGCCCTCAATAAAGTCGCTTAGCGCCGGAGCGGGAAATCTCCTGTAATCCGCATTCCTCAGCCCTGAGAAATCATCGTCCTCCGGCTCTATTCACACAAGCGTCCGTTTTTCCTGATGACGCGCAGGTCGCTGAATCAGCGTTATGTCCGCGTGAAAGAGCGCACTCCGGAAGCGTCTGCGTGCTGTCAGATTCATTTCACGGACCCAGTGACTCGAACGGGCGAATAGTGGGAGTCGGACACGTGACTCGTTCCCGCGCTCGACAGGACCGTACACCGGCCATTCTGCGAAACAAGTAGAAAGACGGGTGGGAGAAGAATATCGCGAGTAAGAGAACCCGCCTATAACGAGGCACCAACTACCTCAGCAACGTCCGGACGACGGGCGCAGCCTCCGCAACCGGGAACTAATCTGCCGATCTGGAGCTTGAGAAAGCCGAGTGACACCGGGCAGCAGTTCCGGCGGATCTCTCAGCGATCACATCTCCAGAGACACGGGAAGCGGGAGATTAACCCTTGTGGGAGCGCCCGCAGCAGCCACAGACCGTCACCCAACTGTCCCAGAAACAGAAAAGGCTGGAAAGAGTTAATCTCCGAAACAACCTGCGATACAAAGAACAAATCCACAGGACATGACGTCACTATGCGGAGAAAACTGATTGTTCTCTGTTATCAGCCATGTCAGGCTGGGGAGAGGATGACTGTAGGACAGGTGAATACAATCTATTGTTCTCTGTTACCAGGCATGTCAGGCTGGGGGGGGGGGGGGGGGAAGGATGACTGTAGGACAGGTGAATACAATCTATTGTTCTCTGTTATCAGACATGTCAGGCTGGGAGAGGATGACTGTAGGACAGGTGAATACAATCTATTGTTCTCTGTTATCAGACATGTCAGGCTGGGGGAGGATGACTGTAGGACAGGTGAATACAATCTATTGTTCTCTGTTATCAGACATGTCAGGCTGGGGGAGGATGACTGTAGGACAGGTGAATACAATCTATTGTTCTCTGTTATCAGACATGTCAGGCTGGGGGAGGATGACTGTAGGACAGGTGAATACAATCTATTGTTCTCGGTTATCAGATATGTCAGGCTGGGGGAGGATGACTGTAGGACAGGTGAATACAATCTATTGTTCTCTGTTATCAGACATGTCAGGCTGGGAGAGGATGACTGTAGGACAGGTGAATACAATCTATTGTTCTCTGTTATCAGACATGTCAGGCTGGGAGAGGATGACTGTAGGACAGGTGAATACAATCTATTGTTCTCTGTTATCAGACATGTCAGGCTGGGAGAGGATGACTGTAGGACAGGTGAATACAATCTATTGTTCTCTGTTATCAGACATGTCAGGCTGGGAGAGGATGGCTGTAGGACAGGTGAATATAATCTATTGTTCTCTGTTATCAGACATGTCAGGCTGGGGGAGGATGACTGTAGGACAGGTGAATACAATCTATTGTTCTCGGTTATCAGATATGGCAGGCTGGGGGAGGATGACTGTAGGACAGGTGAATACAATCTATTGTTCTCTGTTACCAGGCATGTCAGGCTGGGGGGGGGGGGAGGATGACTGTAGGACAGGTGAATACAATCTATTGTTCTCTGTTATCAGACATGTCAGGCTGGGAGAGGATGACTGTAGGACAGGTGAATACAATCTATTGTTCTCTGTTATCAGACATGTCAGGCTGGGAGAGGATGACTGTAGGACAGGTGAATACAATCTATTGTTCTCTGTTATCAGACATGTCAGGCTGGGGGAGGATGACTGTAGGACAGGTGAATACAATCTATTGTTCTCTGTTATCAGACATGTCAGGCTGGGGGAGGATGACTGTAGGACAGGTGAATACAATCTATTGTTCTCGGTTATCAGATATGTCAGGCTGGGGGAGGATGACTGTAGGACAGGTGAATACAATCTATTGTTCTCTGTTATCAGACATGTCAGGCTGGGAGAGGATGACTGTAGGACAGGTGAATACAATCTATTGTTCTCTGTTATCAGACATGTCAGGCTGGGAGAGGATGACTGTAGGACAGGTGAATACAATCTATTGTTCTCTGTTATCAGACATGTCAGGCTGGGAGAGGATGACTGTAGGACAGGTGAATACAATCTATTGTTCTCTGTTATCAGACATGTCAGGCTGGGAGAGGATGGCTGTAGGACAGGTGAATATAATCTATTGTTCTCTGTTATCAGACATGTCAGGCTGGGGGAGGATGACTGTAGGACAGGTGAATACAATCTATTGTTCTCGGTTATCAGATATGGCAGGCTGGGGGAGGATGACTGTAGGACAGGTGAATACAATCTATTGTTCTCTGTTATCAGACATGTCAGGCTGGGGGAGGATGACTGTAGGACAGGTGAATACAATCTATTGTTCTCTGTTATCAGTCATCTCCAGTGCCGGGAACCCCCGGAGAGATTTTTACATGTCAGCCGCTCCTCTTATAACGCTCTCCAGACTGTGGGAGTTACCGGCATTTTAAGACCTTGTTTCGTGCGCCAATGAAGAGCTGGATTCTTCCTTATATTTGGGGATGACTCCGCTGATCTAGAGAAAATGGCGCGGTTTATGCTCGCACGTCTGGGTAATTGAGTCCTGGCAGCGACATTAGAGCGCAGACAATTCATTCTAAACTGCGCGAACACGAGAACAGGTTGAAGTCTTTGGCCCAAATTCCCTCGTCCTAGAATTTCTGTCACCATGGAAACCAGTTATGTGAGAAATGCAAATACGCCGGGATAATGGCGGATCAGTGCGAAGCCCAGAACACGCGGAACGGAGGCAAAATGTATTATGTCCCCGACCAGAGAGGAGTGTGGGGGAGGGGACGGACGGCTTGTGTAAATAATCATTGAGTAACTCATCATATACAAGACCTCTGCTGGTCATCAGTGAATGGGAACATCCATAAACCTAATACTCCAGACAGCTGAGGTTTTGTTACAATTGCATCCAGTCTAAGCAATCCTCTAAGCTAACAGCCGGAATCCAGCCTGATAGAGATTTGTGCTGCTGAGGTGTTTCAGAGGCTTTTCTGAAGTATTTGGTCTGTGCAGGTTTTAAGTCCGTGGATGTAACTGGAATGTTACTGTTCAAAGACAGCAAGCAGAGATCTTGAAGAGCTGAGGAAATTAAATGGTCCATTAGCAAGTTGCAGAACTTCTCAAACTGATTACGTTTATTTACATAGGACTGCGCCGGTCCTTCCATTCACAGCGGTGCCGATACTCTTCTGATGTTTATAGGACCACCGATTGCTGCCGCACACTGGACAGTCTCCGATTGCTGCCGATTTCTATTGGAGTTGTAACATTATGTGGACGCCACGTCACTCCTCCGGTCATTATTTATATAAACCGCTACAAACATGGCGGCCGCGTCTACATCCAGGACCACGCAGGTTGTAAATCCAGACTCAATCTCAGGTGAATAAACCGAGGAGCGAGATGTAGCAGAGTGGAGCGCTGCGCAGCATCAAGGCTGGAATGTAGGTCACTCCATGAGGGATTATGGAGCTACAATCTCCCCACCGCAGCTCCGGGAGGCCGACGTCCTGAGATCTGCTTCTATGTACACCACATCTCCCGCAATGCAACACAGCAGAGCACACGGTCCCTTCTCATGAGGATACAAGACAAACCCTGCAGATCAGCTGCCATAATACTCCCATCACACGATGTTCCCTTATATCGCCGCCCTTGTTGTGCTGCATTTCTGGAGATGTAGTGACTACACCAACTAGAAAACACAGAATCTAGAAAAAAAATACAGTAAAACAGATCCCGTAGAGCGGTGGCCGTAGTATAATACAGGAGGTTACTCCCATCATCCTCACAGGAGTCATACCGGGACCTGCTCCCCCTCCTGTATGAGCCGCGTGTCTTAAAGGGGCAGCGTCACAATGCCCAGAGCGCGCTGCACTGAATCTGTATGGAAACCATCATCCCACGTATCATCGTACTGCGCCCATCTGGAGCCCGCTATATACCCACCGCTGCCCACACAGAGTGGCGTGACGAGACTGCGCTGGATCAGTCATCAGGACACGTCAGACTCAAGATGCCGATGAATAAGGAGCCGAGCGGCGGGTGATCAGCGATACGACTTCTATTACAGCTTTCCCAGACTCCTGAACGGCCGTGTGACCCAGCGATACCAGAGCAGCGGATGTAGCGGTGCCAGTCAGGGGCCCAGGAAAGGGGGGGGGGGGGGGAGGAATCACTGCCGGTGGAGGCTGTAATGGCGGCCATATTGGTTGCCCCCCCCCCAGCTTTCTCTGAAACAAAACCTATAAAAGGCCGCAACCAACGACCAGCGCCATCCTGCGCTGCTCGTCAGATAACGGATGCGACGGGTTTTATCATCCAGTGACCTTTGACCTATTGACCTAATGTGAATGGAGCACAGGGGGGGGGGGGGTTGGATTACTTAGACGATCGCCCTTCAAAAAGACCCTCAGAACAATGAGCTGCAGAACAAGGGGTACGGTGAGACCATTAACCCCCGATGATCTCTGGAGTCCAGGGCAGGAGCTGGCACCTTATTATAGGACGCAGGACAGCAGAATTTAGTACAGCGCAGGAAGCGGCAGAGCGAGGCAGGAAGAGACGGAGCATTTCTTTCTACGAGTTCTGGGCGCAGACGTTTCCTCGTTTTCCTGCACGCACATAATAATCCCCGGCGCCGCAGCCATGACCGCGTCCAATCACAACGCTGCTGGGTGACAACGACTGGCGGCCGCCATCACTGCACCAAAAAACGTAGCCTTACCCCTCCCCCATGCATTCCCCGCTGAACGTGTGTCAGTCTTCAGTGTAATTCTGGCATTCTATTCTCAGTTGGAGCTGTAATCTCGCGCTGCGGTGCATAGTGTAGCGCGGGTGAAGAATTGGCGCACTCACCTGCCCGTACCGGCGACTGCCACCCTCCTTATCCGGATCGTACGGAGAACGCCACCATTCCAGTATTTATAAGAGGTTTCCAGAAAATCCTCCGTCCTGTCGCTGCGACACGGAAACGTGCGCGTTATTTCCTGCCGTCACCAGCGGAGGTTAGAAAATGAAAGGTGTCGCTTTTAACAGTCCCATTAGCGGCACCTCACGCGTCGGCGGCTGTCATTTCACGCTTATTAGATCTCCACACGTACGGCGCGGCGGAAAAAGTGCGATACTTAATACAGAGCGAGTCCGACTGCAATTATACCACAAAGAAACCTGAGGGGGGGCATTACTAATCAGGGCGACCGCTGCGAGGCTCCTATCACCCCCATAGACGCAGGCGGAGGAGAATGTGTGACGGGGCTTCATCGGCTGATGCTCTACAAGAGGTGCCCACATTACTGCGCCGACATCCACGAGAACTCAGAACGAACCGCATCTACTGACCGCACCTGTAAACACTACATCTCCCACAATGCACTGCAGCAAACATCTGTACAGACACAACCAGCAGGAGGCGCAGCAGTAAGATCACAGGCCCCCCCCGCGCTACAAACCGGAATCCATCACTTAGGGGCAGATTGTAGAAATGATGGCCCGTGTACGGCAGCCGCCATGACTGCGCCAGCGAAGCCTCGCGGGACTGTTCACACGCCGCGACAGTGCAGAAACGACAAAGAACCGCGTATCACTCGCCGCTCCTTCCCCGGCCACGCCGTCATGTGTCCTGATCACAACCCGACAACGAAGGGGGCGTCGTTCTCACCGGAGCAGCGTCTGGAAACCGCAACAGTAAAACGCTCCGTTTATACTGCGGGGGGGGGGGGCACCGTCCGCGGTCAGAGCTCGGCGCTGGACGTGTAATCTGCTTATGATCTCAGGCCGCGCAGGTGAGCGCCGCGGATTACTCCAAGGTGACTGACTCCTCACTCGCTGCGAAAACCGGAGACGCCAGAAATAATTGCATCAATCCAATGTTATCAGGAGCACGGCTCCGTGACGACCGCGACGGCGAGCACGAGATAGCGGCACGTAACGCGCTCCTTATTAACAGATTCATTAGCAGCTGAACCGGAAAACCGCGCTCGCCCACGAGACGAGAAAATGTAACAGGAGAATTGTGACCTGCGCCACCAGGTAAAAGGCGGGGGAGGGGGCACGTGAGCGTCACCTCCCTGCCCCCACACAACAGAGAAAGGCGAAACAACGCCGAGTGTCCGCCATTACAGCGTCAGGACAAGCGGGCCCCCGGCTCTATAATTCCCCATCCCCCTCCGTCTAATAGCAAGGACGTAAACAGCGCTCTAATGCGGCCACGGAAGATCAGATCGTCTGCGCATTTATTATATCCGGCAAACAGAACCGGACGGTCAACATCTAGAGCTCATTGTAACGGTCACCCAGCTTTCCTCAACTCCTGAAAGGCGAGACATCCGCGTCTGCCCCACCGCCAGCTCTCAGGAAGCCGGAGGAGGTCACGGACGACAGACGCAGCGTTCTGAACACGCGCAGGTGGAGTCTCCCACAAAGTGGATCATGAGAAGCCGCAGCGGAGACCAAGGCGACCGGAGAAACCGCGTAAACACCAGAACCCGCGGCGACGACAGGAAGGACAAAGATCACATTCCTGCAGGTAATAACGCCAACACGGGACTCTGACCGCAGAACGCTGCACTACAGAACACTGCAACTGTTATTCAGACCTCTGTAGAAACTGTGCAATCAAGTGTCCTGAAATGTTCTAATTTCCTTAGTGTATAACTCCCTCACCATTTTCAAGATCTCTGCTTGATGTCAATCAAGAGCTGAAAGCTTGTGCAGATTTAGGCTTCACACAACTAAGGGTTTGTTACAGTGTACCAGCGCAGGCAATCCACAACTAAAACAGCAGCAACACGTCACTCCAGGCTGACAGCTCCCACCTGCACTGATACATTGTAACAAGCCCTCAGCTGTGAGCAGGACTGGGTCAGGGTGGATTTTCAGCGAGTACCCGGAGCACGAGCGCGGCTGCCGCAAAAATGAGCGCGGATATTTATAGAAAATAGGAAGTAGAGTTATAAGTGGAGAAGCGGCGGCGGCCGGACTGCGGCACGTGTAATTCTAGTTCCAGTTTTATAAAAATATCCGTGGAAAGTTTCAGTAGGAGAGAAGTCGCCATCGCAGAATCACGTAACCGTTCAGCTGAGTCGCCGTCACTTCAATAAAGCAAAACTGGGGGGGGGGTCACTACTGGTATCCTCCCCTCCCCCACAGAAACCTCCGTTATCTCCGATATGGCGTCACAGCACAAACCCGGCGGACCGCTCCATTACAGGGAAAGTTGGGTGAAATCTCCTGGGGAGCTATAATGGCGGAATCATTCACCCAGCTTTCCCTCAGACAGAAGGGAGAGAAATATTTACTGCTTTTAGGCGTAAGGAAGGCGACTCCCACCATCCTGAACAATCACCCCCCTTATAACAATGTCCCATCTACCGTCATTATCACCAGTCAGATCATCCGGGGTCAGACCGCGACATTAACGGCGGGGGACAGGAACCGGCGCACGTGACGCCACAACCACCCGCAGCGAGATCAGCGGCGCCGCAAAGAGATCAGCGGCTCCAGACTGTAAATATCCGGTCATCTGAGTGTTACCCGTCCTCCCCTCCCCCGTACAATCCCAGCAGGCACCAAGCCACCATGGTTACCACACTCCGGGAAAAGCTAAAATACTCTGTGCTGATGTGAGATCAAAGCACCCACACGGAACAGCGGCTGTTCCACCGTCTTGTGGCGGTCAGAACAAGATATAGTAACCGCAGGGGTTAACACCACCACCGGCCGCTTAGACTGCGGCGCTTCCTGTCCGCCGGGAGTCACGGTGCGATGGATCCCGTTTCCTTTTCAGGATGTTCCCAAACGACGGGGAGAATTCTATTTATAAACGCCGCATCTTCAGTCATTTTGGGCTCTGGTCACATGTTCGCCGTACGTGCGGTGGAAATACGTAACGCAGGAGATTTCATGGCGACGGATGTTCCGGGATGGCGGCGTCCTGCAGAGAGGTGATAGGTCATCTACAGAATGGCGCAGGTGAAAATCATTCAGGACGCATCCGTTTTGTTGTGAAGCCGCTAAAAATGGCGCCAAGTGTTTGTGAGCGGAATGTGAGATTTTCCCGACTGTGGCGGTCACGTGCGACTCCAATCTGAAAACAATTGCGGCAGAAATCATTGCGTGCCAGGAATCTGCCGTATGATGTCACAGAAGAGTTAGATACACTCCCGTATCCAAACCTTCCAGTCCTACTAATCACACGGTCACTCCCCTGCAGAACGTCGCACCGGACGGCGCCGGATCACAGCGACGGCCTGAGCGCAGCAGAAGAGACTATCAATAGTGCTCATCCTCTCAGGACGCAGGTGGAGGATTATACGGTGTCACTGCGGGGAATCTAATCCTCATCCACAGCGACGATCTGCGGTCACCGGGCCGGTACAGGTGCTGTATATACCGCGGGCTGAAGAGACGTCTTAGAATCAGCTCAATGGATGTCACCCAGCTGTCCGACCCCTGGGCACCACACAGCAATCACAGGCATACGCAGCAGTCATCACCCAACTTTCTCAGAGTCCTGAAGGGCACGGGTTATGCGTGGCTTCATCCCTTGCTGGTCTGGGGCCGGGTGATGCCGCTGCCGGAGCTGCACTGCTCGTCACTCAGCAGAGATGGATTTCCAGCCAGTTGACAGATTTTCTCGGGGTCTTCGTCCAGTTTCGGGGGATCCGCTCCGTCCTTCCTCATGTGGTTTCCCCGTCCAGGTGCGGCCGGTCCCCCGGGGACGGATTACCTCACACCTACAACATCCAGCAACACGAGCAGGAATTCCAGCAATGCACATCCCCCGACCGCCCCGGGTGTGGAGCGCACCCTCCTGCCTGCACCCAGGTGCCCGCTGCTGCTCTAGGCCGAGTGTTGGGGCTGGTGCCACGCCAAGTATGCACAGGAAAAACAAACTGCGCCGCCAGGACCCCCACCCTGAGCAAACACCCGCCAGGAAGAGCAGGTGGAGGAAACACAGGGACGCCCTGGCGGACACGACACCTCGCTGTGCGGCCTCTGATGTGGCGCTCGCTGCAGACGGACGACCTTGGGAGAATATTAATTACTAAAATGGATTTCAATCGGATCGGGGGGGGGGGGGCGACCTCCCTGCAACGTCCGACAATGTAAAGCAGAACGACAAAGACGACGAGAGACGCCACACAAGGGGTTAACCCGCGAATCCCCCGCACGGCGGCCATCACTTACTCCTCTACCTGGCACCAATGTCTGAAACAAACCAGTGCCACCACACAGGAGGATGAGAGTCACAGTACGCAGCCATATCCATCACACAGGTGGATGAGAGTCACAGTACCCAGCCATATCCACCACACAGGAGGATGAGAGTCACAGTACCCAGCCATATCCACCACACAGGAGGATGAGAGTCACAGTACCCAGCCATATCCACCACACAGGAGGATGAGAGTCACAGTACGCATCCATATCCATCACACAGGAGGATGAGAGTCACAGTACGCAGCCATATCCACCACACAGGAGGATGAGAGTCACAGTACGCAGCCATATCCACCACACAGGAGGATGAGAGTCCTGGCCATATCCACCACACAGGAGGATGAGAGTCCTGGCCATATCCACCACACAGGATGAGAGTCCCGGCCATATCCACCACACAGGAGGATGAGAGTCCCGGCCATATCCACCACACAGGAGGATGAGAGTCCCGGCCATATCCACCACACAGGAGGATGAGAGTCCCGGCCATATCCATCACAAAGGAGGATGAGAGTCCCGGCCATATCCATCACACAGGAGGATGAGAGTCACAGTACCCAGCCATATCCATCACACAGGAGGATGAGAGTCCCGGCCATATCCATCACACAGGAGGATGAGAGTCACAGTACCCGGCCACATCCATCACACAGGAGGATGAGAGTCACAGTACCCAGCCATATCCACCATACAGGATGAGAGTCCCGGCCATATCCACCACACAGGAGGATGAGAGTCCCGGCCATATCCATCACACAGGAGGATGAGAGTCCCGGCCATATCCATCACACAGGAGGATGAGAGTCCCGGCCATATCCATCACACAGGAGGATGAGAGTCCCGGCCATATCCATCACACAGGAGGATGAGAGTCACAGTACCCGGACATATCCATCACAGGCCCAAGGAGGATGAGAGTCCCAGCCATATCCATCACAGAGGAGGATGAGAGTAACAGTACCCGGCCATATCCACACAGACCCCAGGACATCTCCCTCCCCGTTGCAGCAGGGTGGGGCAGTATCCGAAGGATATCCTGATACAGGAGGTTGGAGAGCCAGGAGATTAACCCCTCCTGGGCTCAGTGTTCTAGAGTTATAGCAGCCACAACAAAGGGCCACAGGAGTAGAGCAGCTACCGGTGTCTGTGTGCGGCCAGAAGGGGGCAGGCTGGAGCGCCACATCCTATAATAGCGTATCTAACGCCGGGGGGCACCCCCTCTATATACACCGATATCCTACACACAGCGCCGGGGCGCACCCCCTCTATATACACCGGTAGCCTACATACAGCGCCGGGGGGCACCCCCTCTATATACACCGGTATCCTACATACAGCGCCGGGGGGCACCCCCTCTATATACACCGGTATCCTACATACAACGCCGGGGAGCACCCCCTCTATATACACCGGTATCCTACATACAGCGCCGGGGGGCACCCCCTCTATATACACCGGTATCCTACATACAACGCCGGGGGCACCCCCTCTATATACACAGATACCCTACATACAGCGCCGGGGGCACCCCCTCTATATACACCGGTATCCTACATACAGCGCCGGGGGGCACCCCCTCTATATACACCGGTATCCTACATACAGCGCCGGGGGGCACCCCCTCTACATACACCGGTATCCTACATACAACGCCGGGGAGCACCCCCTCTATATACACCGGTATCCTACATACAGCGCCGGGGGGCACCCCCTCTATATACACCGGTAGCCTACATACAGCGCCGGGGGGCACCCCCTCTATATACACCGGTATCCTACATACAGCGCCGGGGGGCACCCCCTCTATATACACCGGTATCCTACATACAGCGCCGGGGGCACCCCCTCTATATACACCGGTATCCTACATACAACGCCGGGGGCACCCCCTCTATATACACCGGTATCCTACATAGAGCGCCGGGGGGCACCCCCTCTATATACACCGGTATCCTACATACAGCGCCGGGGGGCACCCCCTCTATATACACCGGTATCCTACATAGAGCGCCGGGGGGCACCCCCTCTATATACACACCGGTATCCTACATAGAGCGCCGGGGGGCACCCCCTCTATATACACCGGTATCCTACATACAGCACCCCCTCTATATACACCGGTATCCTACATACAGCACCCCCTCTATATACACAGGTACCCTACATACAGCGCCGGGGGGCACCCCCTCTATATACACCGGTATCCTACATACAGCGCCGGGGGCACCCCCTCTATATACACCGGTATCCTACATACAACGCCGGGGGGCACCCCCTCTATATACACCGGTACCCTACATACAACGCCGGGGGCACCCCCTCTATATACACCGGTATCCTACATACAACGCCGGGGGGCACCCCCTCTATATACACCGGTATCCTACATACAACGCCGGGGGGCACCCCCTCTATATACACCGGTACCCTACATACAACGCCGGGGGCACCCCCTCTATATACACCGGTATCCTACATACAACGCCGGGGGGCACCCCCTCTATATACACCGGTACCCTACATACAACGCCGGGGGGCACCCCCTCTATATACACCGGTACCCTACATACAACGCCGGGGGGCACCCCCTCTATATACACCGGTATCCTACATACAGCACCCCCTCTATATACACAGGTACCCTACATACAGCGCCGGGGGGCACCCCCTCTATATACACCGGTATCCTACATACAGCGCCGGGGGGCACCCCCTCTATATACACCGGTATCCTACATACAGCGCCGGGGGGCACCCCCTCTATATACACCGGTATCCTACATACAGCACCCCCTCTATATACACCGGTACACTACATACAACGCCGGGGGCACCCCCTCTATATACACCGGTATCCTACATACAACGCCGGGGGGCACCCCCTCTATATACACCGGTACCCTACATACAACGCCGGGGGCACCCCCTCTATATACACCGGTATCCTACATACAACGCCGGGGGGCACCCCCTCTATATACACCGGTACCCTACATACAACGCCGGGGGGCACCCCCTCTATATACACCGGTACCCTACATACAACGCCGGGGGGCACCCCCTCTATATACACCGGTATCCTACATACAGCACCCCCTCTATATACACAGGTACCCTACATACAGCGCCGGGGGGCACCCCCTCTATATACACCGGTATCCTACATACAGCGCCGGGGGGCACCCCCTCTATATACACCGGTATCCTACATACAGCGCCGGGGGGCACCCCCTCTATATACACCGGTATCCTACATACAGCACCCCCTCTATATACACCGGTACCCTACATACAACGCCGGGGGCACCCCCTCTATATACACCGGTATCCTACATACAGCGCCGGGGGCACCCCCTCTATATACACCGGTATCCTACATACAGCGCCGGGGGTTACCTGTCCCTTATAAATATTAACCAGCCGATCAGTCTCCCCCTCCAGAACGAATACTCCCATCATCTGCTCCTCCTCCAGGAGTATCTCGTACAGAGTGCAGGAATCCCCCCTCCTCCAGTGGTACCGTCCCCGGCAGTCAGGCTCAGCGCCCCAATACACAGCGCAGTACACCGCATTACATAACCGCACAAGAGACGCGACTACAACGTATCAGACCAGGGAGGGGGGAACATACACGGATACAATGTATCATCAGCACCGCGGGGAGGGGGCAGTCCGTGCTCTGCGGACGTCTCGTCAAGGTGAAGTGTAGCTCGTACCTCGATGTATCCGGCCAGACTGGGGACGATGATCGCGGCCAGGACTGCGCAGAGCGCAGGGAAAGCGGCCATGATCTCAGCTCCTCTCGTGTCAATCTCCAGCTCCGGACTGACGAGATATGAAACCCGCAGCCCAGGAGCCAGCCCAACCGGAACTGACGTCACCACACCTCGTCCTGATCGCATCCGCCCACCGACTGCTGCTCCAATGAGGGCGCTCCAAACTCATCAGCCCCACCCATACCCCGCCTAGTACAGGTAACAGGGCTCCTTAACCCGGCCCCTTCAGCTGCAGCTCTCCATTAAACCTGCTAAAACCACGCCCCTCACAGAGCAGTTACCACGCCCACCAAACATTCTCTGCAGAAGATGCTGATCCAGTGCTGAACCTGTAATAATATAATATCATCCAGCGCTGATCCTGTAATAATATAACATCACCCAGTGCTGATCCTGTAATAATATAATATCATCCAGTGCTGATCCTGTAATAATATAATATCCAGTGCTGATCCTGTAATAATATAATATCATCCAGCGCTGATCCTGTAATAATATAATATCATCCAGCGCTGATCCTGTAATAATATAACATCATCCAGTGCTGAACCTGTAATAATATAATATCATCCAGTGCTGATCCTGTAATAATATAATATCATCCAGTGCTGAACCTGTAATAATATAATATCATCCAGTGCTGAACCTGTAATAATATAATATCATCCAGCGCTGATCCTGTAATAATATAACATCACCCAGTGCTGATCCTGTAATAATATAATATCATCCAGTGCTGATCCTGTAATAATATAATATCATCCAGCGCTGATCCTGTAATAATATAATATCATCCAGCGCTGATCCTGTAATAATATAACATCATCCAGTGCTGAACCTGTAATAATATAATATCATCCAGTGCTGATCCTGTAATAATATAATATCATCCAGTGCTGAACCTGTAATAATATAATATCATCCAGTGCTGATCCTGTAATAATATAATATCATCCAGTGCTGATCCTGTAATAATATAATATCATCCAGTGCTGAACCTGTAATAATATAATATCATCCAGTGCTGATCCTGTAATAATATAATATCATCCAGTGCTGATCCTGTAATAATATAATATCATCCAGTGCTGAACCTGTAATAATATAATATCATCCAGTGCTGATCCTGTAATAATATAAAATCCAGTGCTGATCCTGTAATAATATAACATCATCCAGCGCTGATCCTGTAATAATATAACATCACCCAGTGCTGAACCTGTAATAATATAATATCACCCAGTGCTGATCCTGTAATAATATAATATCCAGTGCTGATCCTGTAATAATATAACATCATCCAGCGCTGATCCTGTAATAATATAATATCCGGTGCTGATCCTGCAATAATATAACATCATCCAGTGCTGATCCTGTAATAATATAATATCCAGTGCTGCTCCTGCAATAATATAATATCCAATGCTGATCCTGTAATAATATAACATCATCCAGTGCTGAACCTGTAATAATATAATATCATCCAGTGCTGATCCTGTAATAATATAATATCCAGTGCTGATCCTGTAATAATATAACATCATCCAGTGCTGATCCTGTAATAATATAATATCATCCAGTGCTGATCCTGTAATAATATAACATCATCCAGCGCTGATCCTGTAATAATATAATATCCGGTGCTGATCCTGCAATAATATAACATCATCCAGTGCTGATCCTGTAATAATATAATATCCAGTGCTGCTCCTGCAATAATATAATATCCAATGCTGATCCTGTAATAATATAACATCATCCAGTGCTGAACCTGTAATAATATAATATCCGGTGCTGATCCTGTAATAATATAATATCCGGTGCTGATCCTGTAATAATATAATATCCAGTGCTGATCCTGTAATAATATAACATCATCCAGTGCTGAACCTGTAATAATATAATATCCGGTGCTGATCCTGTAATAATATAATATCCGGTGCTGATCCTGTAATAATATAATATCACCCAGTGCTGATCCTGTAATAATATAATATCATCCAGTGCTGATCCTGTAATAATATAATATCCAATGCTGATCCTGTAATAATATAACATCATCCAGTGCTGATCCTGTAATAATATAACATCCGGTGCTGATCCTGTAATAATATAATATCCGGTGCTTATCCTGTAATAATATAACATCATCCAGTGCTGATCCTGTAATAATATAATATCCAGTGCTGATCCTGTAATAATATAATATCCAGTGCTGATCCTGTAATAATATAACATCATCCAGTGCTGAACCTGTAATAATATAATACCCAGTGCTGATCCTGTAATAATATAACATCATCCAGTGCTGAACCTACATAGTTACATAGTTACATAGTTACATAGTTAGTACGGCTGAAAAAAGACACATGTCCATCAAGTTCAACCAAGGGAAGGGAAAAGGGAAGGAAAAATTTCTACACATAGGAGCTAATATTTTTTTGTTCTAGGAAATTATCTAACCCTTTTTTAAAGCCATCTACTGTCCCTGCTGTGACGGCTCCTGCGGTGTCTCCTGTTTCTGCTGTGACGGCTCCTGCGGTGTCTACTGTCCCTGCTGTGACGGCTCCTGCGGTGTCTACTGTCCCTGCTGTGACGGCTCCTGCGGTGTCTACTGTCCCTGCTGTGACGGCTCCTGCGGTGTCTCCTGTCCCTGCTGTGACGGCTCCTGCGGTGTCTACTGTCCCTGCTGTGACCAGCTCCTGCGGTGGCTATTCCATAGATTCACAGCTCTCACAGTAAAGAAGCCTTGTCGCCTCTGCAGCTTGAACCTTTTTTTCTCCAGACGGAGGGAGTGCCCCCTTGTTTTTTGAGGGGGTTTTACAAGGAACAGGATTTCACCATATTTTTTGTATGCGCCATTCATATATTTATATAAGTTAATCATGTCCCCCCTTAGTCGTCTTTTTTCAAGGCTAAATAGGTTTAATTCTTTCAATCTTTCCTCATAACTTAAATTCTCCATGCCCCTAATTAGCTTCGTTGCTCTTCTTTGTATTTTTTCCAACTCCAGGGCATCCTTTCTATGAACTGGAGCCCAGAACTGAACTGCATATTCTAGATGAGGCCTCACTAATGCTTTGTAAAGTGGCATTATTACATCCCTGTCCCGCGAGTCCAGGCCTCTTTTAATACACGACAATATCCTGCTGGCCTTTGAAGCAGCTGATTGACACTGCATGCTGTTATTGAGTTTATGATTTACAAGTACACCCAGATCCTTCTCAACAAGTGACTCCCCCAGTGTAGCTCCCCCTAGGACATATGATGCTGCAGATTATTACACCCAGATCCTTCTCAACAAGTGAATCCGCCAGTGTAGCTCCCCCTAGGACATATGATGCTGCAGGTTGTTGGTACCCAGATGCATAACTTTACATTTATCTACATTAAACTTCATTTGCCAAGTGGACGCCCAAACACTTAGTTTGTTTAAATCTGCCTGTAATTCATGAACATCTTCCATAGTCTGAACTATATTACATAGCTTGGTGTCATCTGCAAAAATAGAAATAGTGCTATTAATCCCATCCTCTATATCATTAATAAATAAGTTGAATAATAGTGGTCCCAGCACTGAACCCTGGGGTACACCACTTATAACCGGGGACCATTCAGAGAAGGAATCATTGACCACAACCCTCTGGATACGGTCCTTGAGCCAATTCTCAATCCAATTACAAACTATATTTTCTAAACCTATAGTCCTTAATTTACCCATTAGGCGTCTATGGGGGACAGTGTCAAATGCCTTTGCAAAGTCCAAAAACACTAAATCCACAGCGGCCCCTCTGTCTAGACTTCTGCTCACCTCTTCATAAAAACAGATTAGGTTAGTTTGACAACTTCTGTCCTTAGTAAAACCGTGCTGGCTGTCACTTATAATGCTATTTATTGTCACATAATCCTGTATATAGTCCCTCAATAGCCCCTCAAACATTTTCCCCACGATGGATGTTAAGCTTACTGGTCTATAATTACCCGGGGAAGACCTAGAGCCCTTTTTGAAAATAGGCACCACATTTGCCCTGCGCCAGTCCCTTGGCACTATACCAGTCACTAGAGATTCTCTGAATATTATGAAAAGGGGGACAGAAATAACTGAACTAAGCTCTTTAAGAACTCTAGGGTGTAACCCATCTGGTCCCGGGGCCTTGTGCACATTTATTTTATTTAATTTAGCTTGGACCATATCTACATTCATCCAATTCAGCAGTGGCGTAACTACCGCCGTAGCAGCAGTAGCGGCTGCTACGGGGCCCGCGGCATGAGGGGGCCCGTGTCGCCCGCCGGCACGGGCCCCCACCATGGCCGGAGGCTCCGCTAGCAGCCGCTATGGCTGCTACAGCGGGACGCCACTGAACACTACGGCAGAGCAGGGAGGTATCTCCCCGCTCTGCCATTAACTGGTTCCCGACCGCTGGCTGTATTTTTACGGCCAGCGGTCAGGGACTGGTCCTTAAAACCCGAGCCATAGACTTTCTACGGCTCGGGTTTTAACTTGCTGCCCGCGCGATCGGGCAGCTGAATGTCGGGTCTCCGGCTGTCAGTGACTGCCGGGGACCCTGAGGAGAGGATAGAAGCAGCTTTCGCTGCTTCTGTCTTCTCTGATCACTTGTACACAGCGCTGAATGCGCGCTGTGTACAGGAATAGAGACAGCAGCAGCGGTGCTGTCTCTATTGCTCCCGGTGATCATGTGACTGGTCACATGATCGCCGGGTGCCGTTAGTGGCAGGCTGCTGCTGGGTCTTACTAGACCCAGCACAGCCTTATTAGTGACAATCGTCACTATGAGAGGGCTGATTTCCCCTGTAACTGGGGCTGCTGTGCAACCCCAGTTACAGTGGAAAAACATGGTGTAAAATAAAGAAAAAAAATATATAAAGTTCCCCAAAGGTCTTCTTTGACCTTTGGGGGACAGACCATAGTAATAAGAAAAGAATAAAGTAAAGTGCAAAAAAATGTAAATAATAAATACACATAAAATACCCACCCCCCAAAAAATACCGTTCCCCCCGCCAATCATTGTTGTAACGCTAACGCTGACCCAATTACCCTAATATAGACATGTAATATATAAAAATTTACGGTAGACAATGACGATCACAAATAAAAGGTCTATTTTAGGGTAAGACTATGTTATTACCAAAAAAAATAGCTGAAATGTAAAAAAGCTTATTTTTTTACTATTATTTTCAAACTTTATGAATAAAAATTCTAAAATAGCAAAAAAGGTGCGTATAAAAACGATAAAAAATTAAACCTGCATTGTCTATGGAAAAAACGTCGCAAAAATCACGTCGTTAGCCCAACAAATAAAAAAGTTAGAGCCATTTAACTAACACGTGCTAAAAATGGCTAAACGGTGTCTGGTCCTGAAGGCGCAAAATAGAGCAAAAGACATGTATCCCCCCCCCCCTCTCCACAGGACATGTATCCCCCCCCCTCTCCACAGGACATGTATCCCCTCTCCACAGGACATGTATCCCCTCTCCACAGGACATGTATAGGGGATAGTCAGAGGTTTGTCATGGAGAAGTTCAGGGGACTTTCAGTCCCCCGTTCTCCCTATCGCTGCCAGAGATCACACATGTATCCCCTGTCCTGTGGAGAGGGGATACATGTATTTTGTAGGACACACTGTAGGTCGCATTTTTTTGGGAGGGGGGACGCTGTATGGCGTTCCCTACAGGGGGGCTGTATGGCGTTCTCTACAGGGGGGGGCTGTATGGCGTTCCCTACAGGGGGGGGCTGTATGGCGTTCTCTACAGGGGGGCTGTATGGCGTTCTCTACAGGGGGGCTGTATGGCGTTCTCTACAGGGGGGGGCTGTAAAAAAGGCACTATCTACAAGGGGGGGGGGGTTGTGTGACACCCAGGGGAAGGGGGGCCCCAGTCAAAAGTTTGCTATGGGGCCCAGTCTTTCCTAGTTACGCCCCTGCAATTCAGTATATCAGCCGATATATTAACAGCACCGGCAGCGGCTACATCAGCTCCTCAGCACTGGCACCGGCTACATGAGCTCCTCAGCACTGGCACCGGCTACATCAGCTCCTCAGCACTGGCACCGGCTACATCAGCTGCTCCTTCTTCAGTTGTATATACAGAGCGGAAGAACCCATTTAGTAACTCTGCCTTCTCTTGATCCCCTGTGATCAACTCCCCATTACCATTATCTAGGGGTCCTACATGTTCAGACCTTGGCTTTTTTGCATTTATATGCTTGAAGAATTTTTTGGGATTTGTTTTACTATCCTTGGCCACCTGCCTTTCATTTTGTATTTTTGCTAATTTTATTACATTTTTACAGATTTTATTAAGCTCTTTATATTTTACAAAGGCTACAGCTGTACCCTCAGATTTGTATTTTTTAAATGCCCTTTTTTTGTCATGTATTGCCCCTTTCACAGAAGGTGTAAGCCATGTGGGGTTTAATTTGAGTCGTTTATACTTGTTACCTGTAGGAATAAATTTTGCACTATAATAACTCAAAGTAGATTTGAAAATCTCCCATTTATCATTTGTTCCATTATTTGACATTAGTTCTTCCCAGTCTATATCCTGAATTGCAGCCCTCATCCTGGGGAAATTGGCTTTCTTAAAATTAAGTGTTTTTGCCCTCCCAGCCTGCGTTTGTTTTTTACAGTATAGGTAAAATGTAACTATATTGTGATCACTGTTACCGAGGTTTTCACGAACATTGACATTCCCAACAAGATCTGCATTATTAGAAATGACCAGATCCAACAGAGCTTCACCTCTAGTCGGGTCTTCCACAAACTGGCCCATAAAATTTTTATGCAACAGGTTGAGGAAATGTCTCCCCTTTGCAGTTGAAGCCGAACCATGACACCAATTAATATCCGGGAAATTAAAATCTCCCATTATCACTACAGTGCCCGCCTGTGCAGCCCGCTCCATCTGTTTATATAGCTGAACTTCCATCTCCTCAGTTATATTGGGGGGTCTATAGATTACACCAAAAGTAATTTTTTCAGTGTTTACCTCCCTTTCTAGTTCCACCCACAAGGTTTCAACCTCCTCACAGTATTCACCCACTATTGTCTCTTTCACACTCGCCTTCATATCACTTCTCACATACAGACATACACCACCACCTTCATATCGCTTCTCACATACAGACATACACCACCACCTTCATATCGCTTCTCACATACAGACATACACCAGCACCTTCATATCATTTCTCACATACAGACATACACCACCACCTTTCCTATTTGTCCTGTCTTTACGAAAAAGTGTAAAACCCTGTAGATTTACAGCCCAGTCATGTGAAGAGTCCAGCCATGTTTCAGCAACACCAACTATATCTATATTTTCTTCCAGTATCAAGGCCTCCAGCTCCCCCATTTTGCTTGCTAGACTTCTGGCATTTGTGAACATACACTTTAACTTGCCTGTCAGTTTTTCACTTTTATTATCAGAAATGTGATTTGACATTAATCGGTCCTTTTTATTTACACTGATGTTTTGTAACGAAAGGATCTCTTTATCTTGTTGTCTAGTCCTCTCCCCACATTCTGTTTCTCCCCCCACGAATATAGTCTGACCCCTCTCTAACCTGGCTACCCCTTTTTTTTCTACATTGACCTCCCTCCTCAGCCCTAGTTTAAATACTCCGCCACCCCAGCTAGAATTCTCTCCCCCAGCACAGCGGACCCCCTTCCATTTAGGTGCAAATCATCTGCAGAATACAGTTTGTACCCCAATGAAAAGTCAGCCCAGTGCTCTAGGAACCCAAATCCTTCTCCTCTACACCAAGACTTCAGCCATATTATAAAATCCAGTGCTGATCCTGTAATAATATAATATCCGGTGCTGATCCTGTAATAATATAATATCCAGTGCTGATCCTGTAATAATATAATATCCGGTGCTGATCCTGTAATAATATAATATCCAGTGCTGATCCTGTAATAATATAATATCCAGTGCTGAACCTGTAATAATATAATATCCGGTGCTGATCCTGTAATAATATAATATCCGGTGCTGATCCTGTAATAATATAATATCATCCAGCGCTGATCCTGTAATAATATAATATCACCCAGTGCTGATCCTGTAATAATATAATATCCGGTGCTGATCCTGTAATAATATAATATCACCCCGTGCTGATCCTGTAATAATATAATATCACCCAGTGCTGATCCTGTAATAATATAATATCCAGTGCTGAACCTGTAATATTATAATATCCAGTGCTGATCCTGTAATAATATAACATCACCCAGTGCTGATCCTGTAATAATATAATATCATCCAGTGCTGATCCTGTAATAATATAACATCATCCAGCGCTGATCATGTAATAATATAATATCCAGTGCTGAACCAGTAATAATATAATATCCAGTGCTGATCCTGTAATAATATAACATCATCCAGCGCTGATCCTGTAATAATATAATATCCAGTGCTGAACCTGTAATAATATAATATCTAGTGCTGATCCTGTAATAATATAATATCCAGTGCTGAACCTGTAATAATATAATATCCAGTGCTGAACCTGTAATAATATAATATCCAGTGCTGATCCTGTAATAATATAATATCCAGTGCTGATCCTGCAATAATATAATATCCAGTGCTGAACCTGTAATAATATAATATCCAGTGCTGAAGCTGTAATAATATAATATCCAGTGCTGAACCTGTAATAATATAATATCCAGTGCTGATCCTGTAATAATATAACATCACCCAGCGCTGATACTGTAATAATATAATATCCAGTGCTGATCCTGTAATAATATAACATCATCCAGTGCTGAACCTGTAATAATATAATATCATCCAGTGCTGATCCTGTAATAATATAATATCATCCAGTGCTGATCCTGTAATAATATAATATCATCCAGTGCTGAACCTGTAATAATATAATATCATCCAGTGCTGATCCTGTAATAATATAACATCATCCAGCGCTGATCCTGTAATAATATAATATCCGGTGCTGATCCTGTAATAATATAATATCATCCAGTGCTGATCCTGTAATAATATAACATCATCCAGTGCTGATCCTGTAATAATATAATATCCAGTGCTGATCCTGTAATAATATAACATCATCCAGTGCTGAACCTGTAATAATATAATATCATCCAGTGCTGATCCTGTAATAATATAATATCATCCAGTGCTGATCCTGTAATAATATAATATCATCCAGTGCTGATCCTGTAATAATATAATATCATCCAGTGCTGAACCTGTAATAATATAATATCATCCAGTGCTGATCCTGTAATAATATAACATCATCCAGCGCTGATCCTGTAATAATATAATATCCGGTGCTGATCCTGTAATAATATAATATCATCCAGTGCTGATCCTGTAATAATATAACATCATCCAGTGCTGATCCTGTAATAATATAATATCCAGTGCTGATCCTGTAATAATATAACATCATCCAGTGCTGAACCTGTAATAATATAATATCATCCAGTGCTGATCCTGTAATAATATAACATCATCCAGCGCTGATCCTGTAATAATATAACATCCAGTGCTGATCCTGTAATAATATAACATCATCCAGTGCTGATCCTGTAATAATATAATATCCAGTGCTGAACCTGTAATAATATAACATCATCCAGTGCTGATCCTGTAATAATATAATATCATCCAGCGCTGATCCTGTAATAATATAATATCATCCAGTGCTGATCCTGTAATAATATAACATCATCCAGCGCTGATCCTGTAATAATATAATATCTAGTGCTGATCCTGTAATAATATAACATCATCCAGCGCTGATCCTGTAATAATATAATATCATCCAGTGCTGATCCTGTAATAATATAATATCATCCAGTGGTGATGCTGTAATAATATAACATCATCCAGCGCTGGTCCTGTAATAATATAATATCCAGTGCTGATCCTGTAATAATATAACATCATCCAGTGCTGATCCTGTAATAATATAATATCCAATGCTGATCCTGTAATAATATAACATCATCCAGTGCTGATCCTGTAATAATATAATATCATCCAGTGCTGATCTTGTAATAATATAATATCCAGTGCTGATCCTGTAATAATATAATATCACCCAGTGCTGATCCTGTAATAATATAACATCATCCAGTGCTGATCCTGTAATAATATAATATCCAGTGCTGATCCTGCAATAATATAATATCCAATGCTGAACCTGTAATAATATAATATCCAGTGCTGATCCTATAATAATATAATATCCAGTGCTGAACCTGTAATAATATAATATCCAGTGCTGAACCTGTAATAATATAATATCATTCAGTGCTGATCCTGTAATAATATAATAACCAGTGCTGATCCTGTAATAATATAATATCACCCAGTGCTGATCCTGTAATAATATAATATCCAGTGCTGAACCTGTAATAATATAATATCCAGTGCTGAACCTGTAATAATATAACATCACCCAGCGCTGATCCTGTAATAATATAATATCATCCAGTGCTGATCCTGTAATAATATAATATCCAGTGCTGATCCTGTAATAATATAATATTCAGTGCTGATCCTGCAATAATATAATATCCAATGCTGAACCTGTAATAATATAATATCCAGTGCTGAACCTGTAATAATATAATATCCAGTGCTGAACCTGTAATAATATAATATCCAGTGCTGATCCTGTAATAATATAATATCCAGTGCTGAACCTGTAATAATATAATATCCAGTGCTGAACCTGTAATAATATAATATCCAGTGCTGAACCTGTAATAATATAATATCATCCAGTGCTGATCCTGTAATAATATAACATCATCCAGTGCTGATCCTGTAATAATATAATATCCAGTGCTGATCCTGTAATAATATAATATCCAGTGCTGATCCTGCAATAATATAATATCCAGTGCTGAACCTGTAATAATATAATATCCAGTGCTGAACATGTAATAATATAACATCATCCAGTGCTGATCCTGTAATAATATAATATCATCCAGTGCTGAACCTGTAATAATATAATATCATCCAGTGCTGATCCTGTAATAATATAACATCATCCAGTGCTGATCCTGTAATAATATAACATCATCCAGCGCTGATCCTGTAATAATATAACATCATCCAGTGCTGATCCTGTAATAATATAACATCACCCAGTGCTGAACCTGTAATAATATAATATCCAGTGCTGATCCTGTAATAATATAATATTATCCAGTGCTGATCCTGTAATAATATAATATCCAGTGCTGATCCTGTAATAATATAATATCCAGTGCTGAACCTGTAATAATATAATATCCAGTGCTGATCCTGTAATAATATAACATCACCCAGCGCTGATCCTGTAATAATATAACATCATCCAGCGCTGATCCTGTAATAATATAATATCCAGTGCTGATCCTGTAATAATATAACATCATCCAGCGCTGATCCTGTAATAATATAACATCATCCAGTGCTGATCCTGTAATAATATAACATCATCCAGTGCTGATCCTGTAATAATATAATATCCAGTGCTGATCCTGTAATAATATAACATCATCCAGCGCTGATCCTGTAATAATATAATATCTAGTGCTGATCCTGTAATAATATAACATCATCCAGCGCTGATCCTGTAATAATATAATATCATCCAGTGCTGATCCTGTAATAATATAATATCATCCAGCGCTGATGCTGTAATAATATAACATCATCCAGCGCTGGTCCTGTAATAATATAATATCCAGTGCTGATCCTGTAATAATATAACATCATCCAGTGCTGATCCTGTAATAATATAATATCCAATGCTGATCCTGTAATAATATAACATCATCCAATGCTGAACCTGTAATAATATAACATCATCCAATGCTGAACCTGTAATAATATAACATCATCCAGCGCTGAACCTGTAATAATATAATATCATCCAGTGCTGATCCTGTAATAATATAATATCATCCAGTGCTGATCCTGTAATAATATAATATCCAGTGCTGATCCTGTAATAATTAATATCACGCAGTGCTGATCCTGTAATAATATAATATCCAGTGCTGATCCTGTAATAATATAATATCCAGTGCTGATCCTGCAATAATATAACATCATCCAATTCTGAACCTGTAATAATATAACATCATCCAGCGCTGAACCTGTAATAATATAATATCCAGTGCTGATCCTGTAATAATATAATATCCAGTGCTGATCCTGTAATAATATAACATCATCCAGCGCTGATCCTGTAATAATATAATATCCAGTGCTGAACCTGTAATAATATAATATCCAGTGCTGATCCTGTAATAATATAATATCACCCAGTGCTGAACCTGTAATAATATAATATCCAGTGCTGATCCTGCAATAATATAATATCCAATGCTGAACCTGTAATAATATAATATCCAGTGCTGAACCTGTAATAATATAATATCCAGTGCTGAACCTGTAATAATATAATATCCAGTGCTGATCCTGTAATAATATAATATCCAGTGCTGAACCTGTAATAATATAATATCCAGTGCTGAACCTGTAATAATATAATATCATCCAGTGCTAATCCTGTAATAATATAATATCCAGTGCTGAACCTGTAATAATATAATATCCAGTGCTGATCCTGTAATAATATAACATCATCCAGTGCTGATCCTGTAATAATATAATATCATCCAGTGCTGATCCTGTAATAATATAACATCATCCAGAGCTGATCCTGTAATAATATAATATCCAGTGCTGATCCTGTAATAATATAATATCCAGTGCTGATCCTGCAATAATATAATATCCAATGCTGAACCTGTAATAATATAATATCCAGTGCTGAACCTGTAATAATATAACATCATCCAGTGCTGATCCTGTAATAATATAATATCCAGTGCTGATCCTGTAATAATATAATATCATCCAGTGCTGATCCTGTAATAATATAACATCATCCAGCGCTGATCCTGTAATAATATAATATCATCCAGTGCTGAACCTGTAATAATATAATATCCAGTGCTGATCCTGTAATAATATAATATTATCCAGTGCTGAACCTGTCATAATATAATATCCAGTGCTGAGCCTGTAATAATATAATATCCAGTGCTGAACCTGTAATAATATAATATCCAGTGCTGATCCTGTAATAATATAACATCACCCAGCGCTGATACTGTAATAATATAATATCCAGTGCTGATCCTGTAATAATATAACATCATCCAGTGCTGAACCTGTAATAATATAATATCATCCAGTGCTGATCCTGTAATAATATAATATCATCCAGTGCTGATCCTGTAATAATATAATATCATCCAGTGCTGAACCTGTAATAATATAATATCATCCAGTGCTGATCCTGTAATAATATAACATCACCCATCGCTGATCCTGTAATAATATAATATCCGGTGCTGATCCTGTAATAATATAATATCATCCAGTGCTGATCCTGTAATAATATAACATCATCCAGTGCTGATCCTGTAATAATATAATATCCAGTGCTGATCCTGTAATAATATAACATCATCCAGTGCTGAACCTGTAATAATATAATATCCGGTGCTGATCCTGTAATAATATAATATCCGGTGCTGATCCTGTAATAATATAATATCACCCAGTGCTGATCCTGTAATAATATAATATCATCCAGTGCTGATCCTGTAATAATATAATATCCAATGCTGATCCTGTAATAATATAACATCATCCAGTGCTGATCCTGTAATAATATAACATCCGGTGCTGATCCTGTAATAATATAATATCCGGTGCTTATCCTGTAATAATATAATATCACCCAGTGCTGATCCTGTAATAATATAATATCCAGTGCTGATCCTGTAATAATATAATATCCAGTGCTGATCCTGTAATAATATAACATCATCCAGTGCTGAACCTGTAATAATATAATACCCAGTGCTGATCCTGTAATAATATAACATCATCCAGTGCTGAACCTACATAGTTACATAGTTACATAGTTACATAGTTAGTACGGCTGAAAAAAGACACATGTCCATCAAGTTCAACCAAGGGAAGGGAAAAGGGAAGGAAAAATTTCTACACATAGGAGCTAATATTTTTTTGTTCTAGGAAATTATCTAACCCTTTTTTAAAGCCATCTACTGTCCCTGCTGTGACGGCTCCTGCGGTGTCTCCTGTTTCTGCTGTGACGGCTCCTGCGGTGTCTACTGTCCCTGCTGTGACGGCTCCTGCGGTGTCTACTGTCCCTGCTGTGACGGCTCCTGCGGTGTCTCCTGTCCCTGCTGTGACGGCTCCTGCGGTGTCTACTGTCCCTGCTGTGACCAGCTCCTGCGGTGGCTATTCCATAGATTCACAGCTCTCACAGTAAAGAAGCCTTGTCGCCTCTGCAGCTTGAACCTTTTTTTCTCCAGACGGAGGGAGTGCCCCCTTGTTTTTGAGGGGGTTTTACAAGGAACAGGATTTCACCATATTTTTTGTATGTGCCATTAATATATTTATATAAGTTAATCATGTCCCCCCTTAGTCGTCTTTTTTCAAGGCTAAATAGGTTTAATTCTTTCAATCTTTCCTCATAACTTAAATTCTCCATGCCCCTAATTAGCTTCGTTGCTCTTCTTTGTATTTTTTCCAACTCCAGGGCATCCTTTCTATGAACTGGAGCCCAGAACTGAACTGCATATTCTAGATGAGGCCTCACTAATGCTTTGTAAAGTGGCATTATTACATCCCTGTCCCGCGAGTCCAGGCCTCTTTTAATACACGACAATATCCTGCTGGCCTTTGAAGCAGCTGATTGACACTGCATGCTGTTATTGAGTTTATGATTTACAAGTACACCCAGATCCTTCTCAACAAGTGAATCCGCCAGTGTAGCGCCCCCTAGGACATATGATGCCTGCAGATTATTACACCCAGATCCTTCTCAACAAGTGACTCCCCCAGTGTAGCGCCCCCTAGGACATATGATGCTGCAGGTTGTTGGTACCCAGATGCATAACTTTACATTTATCTACATTAAACTTCATCTGCCAAGTGGACGCCCAAACACTTAGTTTGTTTAAATCTGCCTGTAATTCATGAACATCTTCCATAGTCTGAACTATATTGCATAGCTCGGTGTCATCTGCAAAAATAGAAATAGTGCTATTAATCCCATCCTCTATATCATTAATAAATAAGTTGAATAATAGTGGTCCCAGCACTGAACCCTGGGGTACACCACTTATAACCGGGGACCATTCAGAGAAGGAATCATTGACCACAACCCTCTGGATACGGTCCTTGAGCCAATTCTCAATCCAATTACAAACTATATTTTCTAAACCTATAGTCCTTAATTTACCCATTAGGCGTCTATGGGGGACAGTGTCAAATGCCTTTGCAAAGTCCAAAAACACTAAATCCACAGCGACCTCTCTGTCTAGGCTTCTGCTCACCTCTTCATAAAAACAGATTAGGTTAGTTTGACAACTTCTGTCCTTAGTAAAACCGTGCTGGCTGTCACTTATAATGCTATTTATTGTCACATAATCCTGTATATAGTCCCTCAATAGCCCCTCAAACATTTTCCCCACGATGGATGTTAAGCTTACTGGTCTATAATTACCCGGGGAAGACCTAGAGCCCTTTTTGAAAATAGGCACCACATTTGCCCTGCGCCAGTCCCTTGGCACTATACCAGTCACTAGAGATTCTCTGAATATTATGAAAAGGGGGACAGAAATAACTGAACTAAGCTCTTTAAGAACTCTAGGGTGTAACCCATCTGGTCCCGGGGCCTTGTGCACATTTATTTTATTTAATTTAGCTTGGACCATATCTACATTCATCCAATTCAGTATATCAGCCGATATATTAACAGCACCGGCAGCGGCTACATCAGCTCCTCAGCACTGGCACCGGCTACATGAGCTCCTCAGCACTGGCACCGGCTACATCAGCTCCTCAGCACTGGCACCGGCTACATCAGCTGCTCCTTCTTCAGTTGTATATACAGAGCGGAAGAACCCATTTAGTAACTCTGCCTTCTCTTGATCCCCTGTGATCAACTCCCCATTACCATTATCTAGGGGTCCTACATGTTCAGACCTTGGCTTTTTTGCATTTATATGCTTGAAGAATTTTTTGGGATTTGTTTTACTATCCTTGGCCACCTGCCTTTCATTTTGTATTTTTGCTAATTTTATTACATTTTTACAGATTTTATTAAGCTCTTTATATTTTACAAAGGCTACAGCTGTACCCTCAGATTTGTATTTTTTAAATGCCCTTTTTTTGTCATGTATTGCCCCTTTCACAGAAGGTGTAAGCCATGTGGGGTTTAATTTGAGTCGTTTATACTTGTTACCTGTAGGAATACATTTTGCACTATAATAACTCAAAGTAGATTTGAAAATCTCCCATTTATCATTTGTTCCATTATTTGACATTAGTTCTTCCCAGTCTATATCCTGAATTGCCGCCCTCATCCTGGGGAAATTGGCTTTCTTAAAATTAAGTGTTTTTGCCCTCCCAGCCTGCGTTTGTTTTTTACAGTATAGGTAAAATGTAACTATATTGTGATCACTGTTACCGAGGTTTTCACGAACATTGACATTCCCAACAAGATCTGCATTATTAGAAATGACCAGATCCAACAGAGCTTCACCTCTAGTCGGGTCTTCCACAAACTGGCCCATAAAATTTTTATGCAACAGGTTGAGGAAATGTCTCCCCTTTGCAGTTGAAGCCGAACCGTGGCACCAATTAATATCCGGGAAATTAAAATCTCCCATTATCACTACAGTGCCCGCCTGTGCAGCCCGCTCCATCTGTTTATATAGCTGAACTTCCATCTCCTCAGTTATATTGGGGGGTCTATAGATTACACCAAAAGTAATTTTTTCAGTGTTTACCTCCCTTTCTAGTTCCACCCACAAGGTTTCAACCTCCTCACAGTATTCACCCACTATTGTCTCTTTCACACTCGCCTTCATATCACTTCTCACATACAGACATACACCACCACCTTCATATCGCTTCTCACATACAGACATACACCACCACCTTCATATCGCTTCTCACATACAGACATACACCAGCACCTTCATATCATTTCTCACATACAGACATACACCACCACCTTTCCTATTTGTCCTGTCTTTACGAAAAAGTGTAAAACCCTGTAGATTTACAGCCCAGTCATGTGAAGAGTCCAGCCATGTTTCAGCAACACCAACTATATCTATATTTTCTTCCAGTATCAAGGCCTCCAGCTCCCCCATTTTGCTTGCTAGACTTCTGGCATTTGTGAACATACACTTTAACTTGCCTGTCAGTTTTTCACTTTTATTATCAGAAATGTGATTTGACATTAATCGGTCCTTTTTATTTACACTGATGTTTTGTAACGAAAGGATCTCTTTATCTTGTTGTCTAGTCCTCTCCCCACATTCTGTTTCTCCCCCCACGAATATAGTCTGACCCCTCTCTAACCTGGCTACCCCTTTTTTTTCTACATTGACCTCCCTCCTCAGCCCTAGTTTAAATACTCCGCCACCCCAGCTAGAATTCTCTCCCCCAGCACAGCGGACCCCCTTCCATTTAGGTGCAAATCATCTGCAGAATACAGTTTGTACCCCAATGAAAAGTCAGCCCAGTGCTCTAGGAACCCAAATCCTTCTCCTCTACACCAAGACTTCAGCCATATTATAAAATCCAGTGCTGATCCTGTAATAATATAATATCCGGTGCTGATCCTGTAATAATATAATATCCAGTGCTGATCCTGTAATAATATAATATCCGGTGCTGATCCTGTAATAATATAATATCCAGTGCTGATCCTGTAATAATATAATATCCAGTGCTGAACCTGTAATAATATAATATCCGGTGCTGATCCTGTAATAATATAATATCCGGTGCTGATCCTGTAATAATATAATATCATCCAGCGCTGATCCTGTAATAATATAATATCACCCAGTGCTGATCCTGTAATAATATAATATCCGGTGCTGATCCTGTAATAATATAATATCACCCCGTGCTGATCCTGTAATAATATAATATCACCCAGTGCTGATCCTGTAATAATATAATATCCAGTGCTGAACCTGTAATATTATAACATCACCCAGTGCTGATCCTGTAATAATATAATATCATCCAGTGCTGATCCTGTAATAATATAACATCATCCAGCGCTGATCATGTAATAATATAATATCCAGTGCTGAACCAGTAATAATATAATATCCAGTGCTGATCCTGTAATAATATAACATCATCCAGCGCTGATCCTGTAATAATATAATATCCAGTGCTGAACCTGTAATAATATAATATCTAGTGCTGATCCTGTAATAATATAATATCCAGTGCTGAACCTGTAATAATATAATATCCAGTGCTGAACCTGTAATAATATAATATCCAGTGCTGATCCTGTAATAATATAATATCCAGTGCTGATCCTGCAATAATATAATATCCAGTGCTGAACCTGTAATAATATAATATCCAGTGCTGAAGCTGTAATAATATAATATCCAGTGCTGAACCTGTAATAATATAATATCCAGTGCTGATCCTGTAATAATATAACATCACCCAGCGCTGATACTGTAATAATATAATATCCAGTGCTGATCCTGTAATAATATAACATCATCCAGTGCTGAACCTGTAATAATATAATATCATCCAGTGCTGATCCTGTAATAATATAATATCATCCAGTGCTGATCCTGTAATAATATAATATCATCCAGTGCTGAACCTGTAATAATATAATATCATCCAGTGCTGATCCTGTAATAATATAACATCATCCAGCGCTGATCCTGTAATAATATAATATCCGGTGCTGATCCTGTAATAATATAATATCATCCAGTGCTGATCCTGTAATAATATAACATCATCCAGTGCTGATCCTGTAATAATATAATATCCAGTGCTGATCCTGTAATAATATAACATCATCCAGTGCTGAACCTGTAATAATATAATATCATCCAGTGCTGATCCTGTAATAATATAATATCATCCAGTGCTGATCCTGTAATAATATAATATCATCCAGTGCTGATCCTGTAATAATATAATATCATCCAGTGCTGAACCTGTAATAATATAATATCATCCAGTGCTGATCCTGTAATAATATAACATCATCCAGCGCTGATCCTGTAATAATATAATATCCGGTGCTGATCCTGTAATAATATAATATCATCCAGTGCTGATCCTGTAATAATATAACATCATCCAGTGCTGATCCTGTAATAATATAATATCCAGTGCTGATCCTGTAATAATATAACATCATCCAGTGCTGAACCTGTAATAATATAATATCATCCAGTGCTGATCCTGTAATAATATAACATCATCCAGCGCTGATCCTGTAATAATATAACATCCAGTGCTGATCCTGTAATAATATAACATCATCCAGTGCTGATCCTGTAATAATATAATATCCAGTGCTGAACCTGTAATAATATAACATCATCCAGTGCTGATCCTGTAATAATATAATATCATCCAGCGCTGATCCTGTAATAATATAATATCATCCAGTGCTGATCCTGTAATAATATAACATCATCCAGCGCTGATCCTGTAATAATATAATATCTAGTGCTGATCCTGTAATAATATAACATCATCCAGCGCTGATCCTGTAATAATATAATATCATCCAGTGCTGATCCTGTAATAATATAATATCATCCAGTGGTGATGCTGTAATAATATAACATCATCCAGCGCTGGTCCTGTAATAATATAATATCCAGTGCTGATCCTGTAATAATATAACATCATCCAGTGCTGATCCTGTAATAATATAATATCCAATGCTGATCCTGTAATAATATAACATCATCCAGTGCTGATCCTGTAATAATATAATATCATCCAGTGCTGATCTTGTAATAATATAATATCCAGTGCTGATCCTGTAATAATATAATATCACCCAGTGCTGATCCTGTAATAATATAACATCATCCAGTGCTGATCCTGTAATAATATAATATCCAGTGCTGATCCTGCAATAATATAATATCCAATGCTGAACCTGTAATAATATAATATCCAGTGCTGATCCTATAATAATATAATATCCAGTGCTGAACCTGTAATAATATAATATCCAGTGCTGAACCTGTAATAATATAATATCATTCAGTGCTGATCCTGTAATAATATAATAACCAGTGCTGATCCTGTAATAATATAATATCACCCAGTGCTGATCCTGTAATAATATAATATCCAGTGCTGAACCTGTAATAATATAATATCCAGTGCTGAACCTGTAATAATATAACATCACCCAGCGCTGATCCTGTAATAATATAATATCATCCAGTGCTGATCCTGTAATAATATAATATCCAGTGCTGATCCTGTAATAATATAATATTCAGTGCTGATCCTGCAATAATATAATATCCAATGCTGAACCTGTAATAATATAATATCCAGTGCTGAACCTGTAATAATATAATATCCAGTGCTGAACCTGTAATAATATAATATCCAGTGCTGATCCTGTAATAATATAATATCCAGTGCTGAACCTGTAATAATATAATATCCAGTGCTGAACCTGTAATAATATAATATCCAGTGCTGAACCTGTAATAATATAATATCATCCAGTGCTGATCCTGTAATAATATAACATCATCCAGTGCTGATCCTGTAATAATATAATATCCAGTGCTGATCCTGTAATAATATAATATCCAGTGCTGATCCTGCAATAATATAATATCCAGTGCTGAACCTGTAATAATATAATATCCAGTGCTGAACATGTAATAATATAACATCATCCAGTGCTGATCCTGTAATAATATAATATCATCCAGTGCTGAACCTGTAATAATATAATATCATCCAGTGCTGATCCTGTAATAATATAACATCATCCAGTGCTGATCCTGTAATAATATAACATCATCCAGCGCTGATCCTGTAATAATATAACATCATCCAGTGCTGATCCTGTAATAATATAACATCACCCAGTGCTGAACCTGTAATAATATAATATCCAGTGCTGATCCTGTAATAATATAATATTATCCAGTGCTGATCCTGTAATAATATAATATCCAGTGCTGATCCTGTAATAATATAATATCCAGTGCTGAACCTGTAATAATATAATATCCAGTGCTGATCCTGTAATAATATAACATCACCCAGCGCTGATCCTGTAATAATATAACATCATCCAGCGCTGATCCTGTAATAATATAATATCCAGTGCTGATCCTGTAATAATATAACATCATCCAGCGCTGATCCTGTAATAATATAACATCATCCAGTGCTGATCCTGTAATAATATAACATCATCCAGTGCTGATCCTGTAATAATATAATATCCAGTGCTGATCCTGTAATAATATAACATCATCCAGCGCTGATCCTGTAATAATATAATATCTAGTGCTGATCCTGTAATAATATAACATCATCCAGCGCTGATCCTGTAATAATATAATATCATCCAGTGCTGATCCTGTAATAATATAATATCATCCAGCGCTGATGCTGTAATAATATAACATCATCCAGCGCTGGTCCTGTAATAATATAATATCCAGTGCTGATCCTGTAATAATATAACATCATCCAGTGCTGATCCTGTAATAATATAATATCCAATGCTGATCCTGTAATAATATAACATCATCCAATGCTGAACCTGTAATAATATAACATCATCCAATGCTGAACCTGTAATAATATAACATCATCCAGCGCTGAACCTGTAATAATATAATATCATCCAGTGCTGATCCTGTAATAATATAATATCATCCAGTGCTGATCCTGTAATAATATAATATCCAGTGCTGATCCTGTAATAATTAATATCACGCAGTGCTGATCCTGTAATAATATAATATCCAGTGCTGATCCTGTAATAATATAATATCCAGTGCTGATCCTGCAATAATATAACATCATCCAATTCTGAACCTGTAATAATATAACATCATCCAGCGCTGAACCTGTAATAATATAATATCCAGTGCTGATCCTGTAATAATATAATATCCAGTGCTGATCCTGTAATAATATAACATCATCCAGCGCTGATCCTGTAATAATATAATATCCAGTGCTGAACCTGTAATAATATAATATCCAGTGCTGATCCTGTAATAATATAATATCACCCAGTGCTGAACCTGTAATAATATAATATCCAGTGCTGATCCTGCAATAATATAATATCCAATGCTGAACCTGTAATAATATAATATCCAGTGCTGAACCTGTAATAATATAATATCCAGTGCTGAACCTGTAATAATATAATATCCAGTGCTGATCCTGTAATAATATAATATCCAGTGCTGAACCTGTAATAATATAATATCCAGTGCTGAACCTGTAATAATATAATATCATCCAGTGCTAATCCTGTAATAATATAATATCCAGTGCTGAACCTGTAATAATATAATATCCAGTGCTGATCCTGTAATAATATAACATCATCCAGTGCTGATCCTGTAATAATATAATATCATCCAGTGCTGATCCTGTAATAATATAACATCATCCAGAGCTGATCCTGTAATAATATAATATCCAGTGCTGATCCTGTAATAATATAATATCCAGTGCTGATCCTGCAATAATATAATATCCAATGCTGAACCTGTAATAATATAATATCCAGTGCTGAACCTGTAATAATATAACATCATCCAGTGCTGATCCTGTAATAATATAATATCCAGTGCTGATCCTGTAATAATATAATATCATCCAGTGCTGATCCTGTAATAATATAACATCATCCAGCGCTGATCCTGTAATAATATAATATCATCCAGTGCTGAACCTGTAATAATATAATATCCAGTGCTGATCCTGTAATAATATAATATTATCCAGTGCTGAACCTGTCATAATATAATATCCAGTGCTGAGCCTGTAATAATATAATATCCAGTGCTGAACCTGTAATAATATAATATCCAGTGCTGATCCTGTAATAATATAACATCACCCAGCGCTGATACTGTAATAATATAATATCCAGTGCTGATCCTGTAATAATATAACATCATCCAGTGCTGAACCTGTAATAATATAATATCATCCAGTGCTGATCCTGTAATAATATAATATCATCCAGTGCTGATCCTGTAATAATATAATATCATCCAGTGCTGAACCTGTAATAATATAATATCATCCAGTGCTGATCCTGTAATAATATAACATCACCCATCGCTGATCCTGTAATAATATAATATCCGGTGCTGATCCTGTAATAATATAATATCATCCAGTGCTGATCCTGTAATAATATAACATCATCCAGTGCTGATCCTGTAATAATATAATATCCAGTGCTGATCCTGTAATAATATAACATCATCCAGTGCTGAACCTGTAATAATATAATATCATCCAGTGCTGATCCTGTAATAATATAACATCATCCAGCGCTGATCCTGTAATAATATAATATCCAGTGCTGATCCTGTAATAATATAACATCATCCAGCGCTGATCCTGTAATAATATAACATGATCCAGTGCTGATCCTGTAATAATATAACATCATCCAGTGCTGATCCTGTAATAATATAATATCCAGTGCTGAACCTGTAATAATATAACATCATCCAGTGCTGATCCTGTAATAATATAATATCCAGTGCTGATCCTGTAATAATATAACATCATCCAGCGCTGATCCTGTAATAATATAATATCTAGTGCTGATCCTGTAATAATATAACATCATCCAGCGCTGATCCTGTAATAATATAATATCATCCAGTGCTGATCCTGTAATAATATAATATTATCCAGTGCTGATGCTGTAATAATATAACATCATCCAGCGCTGGTCCTGTAATAATATAATATCCAGTGCTGATCCTGTAATAATATAATATCATCCAGTGCTGATCCTGTAATAATATAATATCCAGTGCTGATCCTGTAATAATATAATATCACCCAGTGCTGATCCTGTAATAATATAACATCATCCAGTGCTGATCCTGTAATAATATAATATCCAGTGCTGATCCTGCAATAATATAATATCCAATGCTGAACCTGTAATAATATAATATCCAGTGCTGATCCTGTAATAATATAATATCCAGTGCTGAACCTGTAATAATATAATATCCAGTGCTGAACCTGTAATAATATAATATCATTCAGTGCTGATCCTGTAATAATATAATAACCAGTGCTGATCCTGTAATAATATAATATCACCCAGTGCTGATCCTGTAATAATATAATATCCAGTGCTGAACCTGTAATAATATAATATCCAGTGCTGAACCTGTAATAATATAACATCACCCAGCGCTGATCCTGTAATAATATAATATCATCCAGTGCTGATCCTGTAATAATATAATATCCAGTGCTGATCCTGTAATAATATAATATTCAGTGCTGATCCTGCAATAATATAATATCCAATGCTGAACCTGTAATAATATAATATCCAGTGCTGAACCTGTAATAATATAATATCCAGTGCTGAACCTGTAATAATATAATATCCAGTGCTGATCCTGTAATAATATAATATCCAGTGCTGAACCTGTAATAATATAATATCCAGTGCTGAACCTGTAATAATATAATATCCAGTGCTGAACCTGTAATAATATAATATCATCCAGTGCTGATCCTGTAATAATATAACATCATCCAGTGCTGATCCTGTAATAATATAATATCCAGTGCTGATCCTGTAATAATATAATATCCAGTGCTGATCCTGCAATAATATAATATCCAGTGCTGAACCTGTAATAATATAATATCCAGTGCTGAACATGTAATAATATAACATCATCCAGTGCTGATCCTGTAATAATATAATATCATCCAGTGCTGAACCTGTAATAATATAATATCATCCAGTGCTGAACCTGTAATAATATAACATCATCCAGTGCTGATCCTGTAATAATATAACATCATCCAGCGCTGATCCTGTAATAATATAACATCATCCAGTGCTGATCCTGTAATAATATAACATCACCCAGTGCTGAACCTGTAATAATATAATATCCAGTGCTGATCCTGTAATAATATAACATCATCCAGTGCTGATCCTGTAATAATATAACATCATCCAGCGCTGATCCTGTAATAATATAACATCATCCAGTGCTGATCCTGTAATAATATAACATCACCCAGTGCTGAACCTGTAATAATATAATATCCAGTGCTGATCCTGTAATAATATAATATTATCCAGTGCTGATCCTGTAATAATATAATATCCAGTGCTGATCCTGTAATAATATAATATCCAGTGCTGAACCTGTAATAATATAATATCCAGTGCTGATCCTGTAATAATATAACATCACCCAGCGCTGATCCTGTAATAATATAACATCATCCAGCGCTGATCCTGTAATAATATAATATCCAGTGCTGATCCTGTAATAATATAACATCATCCAGCGCTGATCCTGTAATAATATAACATCATCCAGTGCTGATCCTGTAATAATATAACATCATCCAGTGCTGATCCTGTAATAATATAACATCATCCAGTGCTGATCCTGTAATAATATAACATCATCCAGTGCTGATCCTGTAATAATATAACATCACCCAGTGCTGAACCTGTAATAATATAACATCATCCAGTGCTGATCCTGTAATAATATAATATCCAGTGCTGAACCTGTAATAATATAATATCCAGTGCTGATCCTGTAATAATATAATATCACCCAGTGCTGAACCTGTAATAATATAATATCCAGTGCTGATCCTGCAATAATATAATATCCAATGCTGAACCTGTAATAATATAATATCCAGTGCTGAACCTGTAATAATATAATATCCAGTGCTGAACCTGTAATAATATAATATCCAGTGCTGATCCTGTAATAATATAATATCCAGTGCTGAACCTGTAATAATATAATATCCAGTGCTGAACCTGTAATAATATAATATCATCCAGTGCTAATCCTGTAATAATATAATATCCAGTGCTGAACCTGTAATAATATAATATCCAGTGCTGATCCTGTAATAATATAACATCATCCAGTGCTGATCCTGTAATAATATAATATCATCCAGTGCTGATCCTGTAATAATATAACATCATCCAGTGCTGATCCTGTAATAATATAATATCCAGTGCTGATCCTGCAATAATATAATATCCAATGCTGAACCTGTAATAATATAATATCCAGTGCTGAACCTGTAATAATATAACATCATCCAGTGCTGATCCTGTAATAATATAATATCCAGTGCTGATCCTGTAATAATATAATATCATCCAGTGCTGATCCTGTAATAATATAACATCATCCAGCGCTGATCCTGTAATAATATAATATCATCCAGTACTGAACCTGTAATAATATAATATCCAGTGCTGATCCTGTAATAATATAATATTATCCAGTGCTGAACCTGTCATAATATAATATCCAGTGCTGAGCCTGTAATAATATAATATCCAGTGCTGAACCTGTAATAATATAATATCCAGTGCTGATCCTGTAATAATATAACATCACCCAGCGCTGATACTGTAATAATATAATATCCAGTGCTGATCCTGTAATAATATAACATCATCCAGTGCTGAACCTGTAATAATATAATATCATCCAGTGCTGATCCTGTAATAATATAATATCATCCAGTGCTGATCCTGTAATAATATAATATCATCCAGTGCTGAACCTGTAATAATATAATATCATCCAGTGCTGATCCTGTAATAATATAACATCATCCAGCGCTGATCCTGTAATAATATAATATCCGGTGCTGATCCTGTAATAATATAATATCATCCAGTGCTGATCCTGTAATAATATAACATCATCCAGTGCTGATCCTGTAATAATATAATATCCAGTGCTGATCCTGTAATAATATAACATCATCCAGTGCTGAACCTGTAATAATATAATATCATCCAGTGCTGATCCTGTAATAATATAACATCATCCAGCGCTGATCCTGTAATAATATAACATCCAGTGCTGATCCTGTAATAATATAACATCATCCAGTGCTGATCCTGTAATAATATAATATCCAGTGCTGAACCTGTAATAATATAACATCATCCAGTGCTGATCCTGTAATAATATAATATCATCCAGCGCTGATCCTGTAATAATATAATATCATCCAGTGCTGATCCTGTAATAATATAACATCATCCAGCGCTGATCCTGTAATAATATAATATCTAGTGCTGATCCTGTAATAATATAACATCATCCAGCGCTGATCCTGTAATAATATAATATCATCCAGTGCTGATCCTGTAATAATATAATATCATCCAGTGGTGATGCTGTAATAATATAACATCATCCAGCGCTGGTCCTGTAATAATATAATATCCAGTGCTGATCCTGTAATAATATAACATGATCCAGTGCTGATCCTGTAATAATATAATATCCAATGCTGATCCTGTAATAATATAACATCATCCAGTGCTGATCCTGTAATAATATAATATCATCCAGTGCTGATCTTGTAATAATATAATATCCAGTGCTGATCCTGTAATAATATAATATCACCCAGTGCTGATCCTGTAATAATATAACATCATCCAGTGCTGATCCTGTAATAATATAATATCCAGTGCTGATCCTGCAATAATATAATATCCAATGCTGAACCTGTAATAATATAATATCCAGTGCTGATCCTATAATAATATAATATCCAGTGCTGAACCTGTAATAATATAATATCCAGTGCTGAACCTGTAATAATATAATATCATTCAGTGCTGATCCTGTAATAATATAATAACCAGTGCTGATCCTGTAATAATATAATATCACCCAGTGCTGATCCTGTAATAATATAATATCCAGTGCTGAACCTGTAATAATATAATATCCAGTGCTGAACCTGTAATAATATAACATCACCCAGCGCTGATCCTGTAATAATATAATATCATCCAGTGCTGATCCTGTAATAATATAATATCCAGTGCTGATCCTGTAATAATATAATATTCAGTGCTGATCCTGCAATAATATAATATCCAATGCTGAACCTGTAATAATATAATATCCAGTGCTGAACCTGTAATAATATAATATCCAGTGCTGAACCTGTAATAATATAATATCCAGTGCTGATCCTGTAATAATATAATATCCAGTGCTGAACCTGTAATAATATAATATCCAGTGCTGAACCTGTAATAATATAATATCCAGTGCTGAACCTGTAATAATATAATATCATCCAGTGCTGATCCTGTAATAATATAACATCATCCAGTGCTGATCCTGTAATAATATAATATCCAGTGCTGATCCTGTAATAATATAATATCCAGTGCTGATCCTGCAATAATATAATATCCAGTGCTGAACCTGTAATAATATAATATCCAGTGCTGAACATGTAATAATATAACATCATCCAGTGCTGATCCTGTAATAATATAATATCATCCAGTGCTGAACCTGTAATAATATAATATCATCCAGTGCTGATCCTGTAATAATATAACATCATCCAGTGCTGATCCTGTAATAATATAACATCATCCAGCGCTGATCCTGTAATAATATAACATCATCCAGTGCTGATCCTGTAATAATATAACATCACCCAGTGCTGAACCTGTAATAATATAATATCCAGTGCTGATCCTGTAATAATATAATATTATCCAGTGCTGATCCTGTAATAATATAATATCCAGTGCTGATCCTGTAATAATATAATATCCAGTGCTGAACCTGTAATAATATAATATCCAGTGCTGATCCTGTAATAATATAACATCACCCAGCGCTGATCCTGTAATAATATAACATCATCCAGCGCTGATCCTGTAATAATATAATATCCAGTGCTGATCCTGTAATAATATAACATCATCCAGCGCTGATCCTGTAATAATATAACATCATCCAGTGCTGATCCTGTAATAATATAATATCATCCAGCGCTGATGCTGTAATAATATAACATCATCCAGCGCTGGTCCTGTAATAATATAATATCCAGTGCTGATCCTGTAATAATATAACATCATCCAGCGCTGATCCTGTAATAATATAATATCTAGTGCTGATCCTGTAATAATATAACATCACCCAGTGCTGATCCTGTAATAATATAATATCCAGTGCTGATCCTGTAATAATATAATATCATCCAGTGCTGATCCTGTAATAATATAATATCATCCAGTGCTGAACCTGTAATAATATAACATCACCCAGTGCTGATCCTGTAATAATATAATATCATCCAGCGCTGATCCTGTAATAATATAATATCATCCAGCGCTGATCCTGTAATAATATAATATCATCCAGCGCTGATCCTGTAATAATATAATATCATCCAGTGCTGAACCTGTAATAATATAATATAATAATAGTTGCTGAATACAGATGGAGCTGCAGTGGCGGCCATATTGGTTGTCACCCCGGTTTCCTATTGGTAGAGAACGTCTCCAGGATTTATATTTTAGGGGAAATCCGTTATAATCTCTAGTCCAGCATGATAATTGATAGCAAAAAGATACAAATTTGCAATGAAGCAAAATGGATGCCTTTATTTCCAGTCAAGCTATAGGAATATGTAATGAATATGTAAATAAAATATAACTTTTAATGGTTAGGATTAAATATAATTAGAACAAAGACAAGAATCTAAATCTAAAATTTAGCCAGAGTTCACTGACAGGTGGATTTGTATCGATCAGATACAATCAGTGTGTAGTGTAAACTGTCTGCCTTTGTGTCTCCTACGGCGTCTGCAGAACACCGGGCGACACAATTGAGTGGCGTATATATCTTAGTCAGTGAAGACTCTGAGGTTAAAAATAATATGGAGGCCCCCCCGACATGTTTCGCTGCATACGCAGCGTCTTCAGGGGTTCAAATGGGGCATCTGACGGCGCGTGGAAGGTCCGTCCCTCTTAAGCCCTCGGGCCGCCATGACAGTGGGCGTGGCCAATAAGGGACCAATTGGAGAGGTCAACACAGTCTGGCCGTGATGTGTATGACTGACATCCAGGTCAGCCATACAGTAGTTAGAAAAGAATGCACCAATCACGCAGGGGCAAGCGCGCCTGCGTGGTTTATGTTAAGATGCGATGAAGGAAAATTAGACTAAGTGTGGGGAAACGCGACTGCGCATGTCACCACACTTAGAAAATCGAAAAGTAAATACTGATTGTCAGCGGAGCATTTAGCAAGAAGTGAACGAGAAGGTACATTCCCTATGTGTCTAGGAGATGTATAGGAGGGACCATATAGTAGATAAGAATAGTTCAAAGTGTGAATGTGAAAGATTAAAGTATTAGGACTGTGAGCGCTAAAAGGATATTAAAAAACGTTAAAGGTGTGAGTAAGAAATGACTATCATATATATATAAACATGACAGAAAATAAGTGGCTAGGGTGAAAAATGAAAAAAGTGAGAGGGAGGGGAGAGGGAGGGAAAACCATGATATATGGTATATACTAGGGAGATGATAATAATGTGCAGTACTGGGGAATAAGGGATGAGGTGGCTAGAGTGAGGACATGAAGTGAATATATGAAAATAAGGGGAGGGGGGGGGGATAAAGTATCGTGTATTGTAAATATATGGTCCTAAAGGAATACAATGGATTTATTGCTGGCATGAGCAAAAAGTCATTTGAATATAAAAAATTAAAATAATAATGGTGCTAAAAGTAAAATCAGATGATAATGAAAATAAAATTAAACATGAAATAATAAGAATGACTAAGGTTGAGAAACGGAACATTGTAAATGATACATAGAGCTTAGTAGCATATGAAATACGCCGTATAAATAAGTAAATAAATTTATTTAAGAAAAATGTCCAAGTTGTCAGAGTATTAATTCATGAGTATCAGTATTTCTTAACTATAGAGTAACACATATAAATAGAACTGTGTAAAGTGGCGATCTGAAGGGAATTTTTCCCAGAATGAAGTAAATATTAAATAGAAGGTATAGTACCTATTAAAGAAAAGCTGTGTAAGTGAAGCCTTCATTAAGACCAAGGGGGCTCAATGAGCTCAGCCTATGGATCCAACGGGCTTCTTCTTGAAGTAATTTCCTATCAAGATTACCAGCTCTGGGTCCCAATTGTAATTGGGTGATACCCCAAATTTGGAGATTCTTGGTATTTCCATCATGTATGGATCTGATGTGTCTGGCGAGTGGAGTGTCCTCATCATTAACAACTGTACTTAAATGTTTTGAAATACGTCTTCGTAGTTGCTGTATGGTTTTACCTACATATAATTTCGGACAGGGGCATTGTATGGCATAAACAACTCCACTGCTTTGGCAGTTGATAAATTGTCTAATGGTATAGGATTTACCATCAACGGGATTGATAAAGGACTTGGTGGTTGGCATCAGAGGGCAAAACGAGCATCTGCCACATGGATGAGAGCCTTTAGTGGGAGGAGGCAGCCAAGTGCTTTTTGCAAAGGATGGTTTGGAAAAATGACTGTGCACAAGGTACTCTCTTAGATTTTTTCCCCTGCGATAGGTTATATTAGGAAAAGGGTGGTGTCATGCGTGACTTCGGTCGCAAGGATGAAAAGGGGCCAGTGGCTGCAATGGCTCCGAATTCATTCTCATCAAGGAGTGCCTCTAGATCAGTCAAAGTTCTCAGCTCATTATAGGTAGATGAGGAAATAGGAGAGGAGTTAGTCCCAAATAATTTATGCAAGGCCAATTTTCGCGCAAATAGATTCACATCTTTAGTCCAATTGAATTCGTTAAATCCAGGAGTAGGGGTATATGAAAGACCCTTCTGTAAAAGTGTCATTTGGTGAGGATTTAATCTACAAGATGAAAGATTATAGATTTGCATACCACCTTCACATGTGGTTGGAATAATGGAGTCAGGGTAATTTAATTTGTCTGGCTCCGCATTTCGCGCAAGGGGTTATCCCAAGAAATTCTTACATAGGGCTTATGCGAGGGCTCGAGCGACCACTAGAGAGGAGCTACTTTATGGAAGGAGGAAAGTTAAAGATATCTCCACCATCAGATGTATAGGGAACTTTGACGTGTGCTCCCCACAGATCTACAGGATACTCCAAAGGCACTGGCCTATCCTTCAGGCTGATCCTGATCTTGCCAAGGTCATTTCGAATACACCTAATATAACCTATCGCAGGGGAAAAAATCTAAGAGAGTACCTTGTGCACAGTCATTTTTCCAAACCATCCTTTGCAAAAAGCACTTGGCTGCCTCCTCCCACTAAAGGCTCTCATCCATGTGGCAGATGCTCGTTTTGCCCTCTGATGCCAACCACCAAGTCCTTTATCAATCCCGTTGATGGTAAATCCTATACCATTAGACAATTTATCAACTGCCAAAGCAGTGGAGTTGTTTATGCCATACAATGCCCCTGTCCGAAATTATATGTAGGTAAAACCATACAGCAACTACGAAGACGTATTTCAAAACATTTAAGTACAGTTGTTAATGATGAGGACACTCCACTCGCCAGACACATCAGATCCATACATGATGGAAATACCAAGAATCTCCAAATTTGGGGTATCACCCAATTACAATTGGGACCCAGAGCTGGTAATCTTGATAGGAAATTACTTCAAGAAGAAGCCCGTTGGATCCATAGGCTGAGCTCATTGAGCCCCCTTGGTCTTAATGAAGGCTTCAATTACACAGCTTTTCTTTAATAGGTACTATACCTTCTATTTAATATTTACTTCATTCTGGGAAAAATTCCCTTCAGATCGCCACTTTACACAGTTCTATTTATATGTGTTACTCTATAGTTAAGAAATACTGATACTCATGAATTAATACTCTGACAACTTGGACATTTTTCTTAAATAAATTTATTTACTTATTTATACGGCGTATTTCATATGCTACTAAGCTCTATGTATCATTTACAATGTTCCGTTTCTCAACCTTAGTCATTCTTATTATTTCATGTTTAATTTTATTTTCATTATCATCTGATTTTACTTTTAGCACCATTATTATTTTAATTTTTTATATTCAAATGACTTTTTGCTCATGCCAGCAATAAATCCATTGTATTCCTTTAGGACCATATATTTACAATACACGATACTTTATCCCCCTCCCCCCCCTCCCCTTATTTTCATATATTCACTTCATGTCCTCACTCTAGCCACCTCATCCCTTATTCCCCAGTACTGCACATTATTATCATTTCCCTAGTATATACCATATATCATGGTTTTCCCTCCCTCTCCCCTCCCTCTCACTTTTTTCATTTTTCACCCTAGCCACTTATTTTCTGTCATGTTTATATATATATGATAGTCATTTCTTACTCACACCTTTAACGTTTTTTAATATCCTTTTAGCGCTCACAGTCCTAATACTTTAATCTTTCACATTCACACTTTGAACTATTCTTATCTACTATATGGTCCCTCCTATACATCTCCTAGACACATAGGGAATGTACCTTCTCGTTCACTTCTTGCTAAATGCTCCGCTGACAATCAGTATTTACTTTTCGATTTTCTAAGTGTGGTGACATGCGCAGTCGCGTTTCCCCACACTTAGTCTAATTTTCCTTCATCGCATCTTAACATAAACCACGCAGGCGCGCTTGCCCCTGCGTGATTGGTGCATTCTTTTCTAACTACTGTATGGCTGACCTGGATGTCAGTCATACACATCACGGCCAGACTGTGTTGACCTCTCCAATTGGTCCCTTATTGGCCACGCCCACTGTCATGGCGGCCCGAGGGCTTAAGAGGGACGGACCTTCCACGCGCCGTCAGATGCCCCATTTGAACCCCTGAAGACGCTGCGTATGCAGCGAAACATGTCGGGGGGGCCTCCATATTATTTTTAACCTCAGAGTCTTCACTGACTAAGATATATACGCCACTCAATTGTGTCGCCCGGTGTTCTGCAGACGCCGTAGGAGACACAAAGGCAGACAGTTTACACTACACACTGATTGTATCTGATCGATACAAATCCACCTGTCAGTGAACTCTGGCTAAATTTTAGATTTAGATTCTTGTCTTTGTTCTAATTATATTTAATCCTAACCATTAAAAGTTATATTTTATTTACATATTCATTACATATTCCTATAGCTTGACTGGAAATAAAGGCATCCATTTTGCTTCATTGCAAATTTGTATCTTTTTGTGACAATTTAATGCCTGCCAGCCTGCTGGGTCTCTTCTCACTTATACCTGCCTGATAATTGATAGCAGCGATTCTCTGCCGTCCTGGTGACCTTGACCTCATAGTGTTTTCGGCCGCATTATTTTGTGATGAGATTCTGGAGCAAAGTGAATGTGATGTCACTGGTGTCAATATTTTTGTGATTTGCGCTGCTCTGGCGGCAGCGTGATCAGTATCGTGACCGGCGCTGACGTCTCCGTGATGTCAGGTGTCACAGACTGGGACCTTGCTGCGCTTATTGAAGGACAGATCACTTCTCTGTTTTCACCGTGTTGTATAGAAGAGCGGCGTTCATGCACGGATGAGAGCGCCGCGATGTCAGCGTATCGTACCGCCAGCGTCTCGCTAATTTCACTTTATGAATTGAACCGGACGTGGAGCAGCTCATTACACCAGATACAATGTCACGGATGGTACATGATGTATACAGTTGTGTATGTACATACCGTCATTATTAACCCTCTCCTCCCTCGTCGTAGGGGGTGCAATATCCGTCATTGAACAGAACCCCCCACCAGAATGCCACACGTGGCCATAGGGAATCACCGGCTCTGCGGTAACACTTCTAAGCCACAGCAATGGTGTTTTTCTCATGGATTCCATACGATTTCGGAGGTTTTCTGGAGGTGCCGTCTATGGGCGCCATAACATGGATCCATAATACAGCCATGAGCATGATGCCTGTCAGTGAATATAATCCATCAGCAGCACAAATCTCACACCTGTCCTGTCAGTGACGGATCCGTCTGTCATTTTACCGGACATAATTGCTCTGCCGGCTGCTCTATTTTGTCCGCCATTTTTGACTTGGTCTGCGACTGAACTTCCAACGCACATGTGAACACAGCCTAAAATGTATTGGTTTACAGTGTAATGTCTACGCTCATACATTGTAACAAACCCTAAGTTGTGTGAGCAGGGCTAGGTCAGGACAGGCTTCAGCTTCTGGATGTTTCCAATCACTGACAGTAAGCAGAGATCTTGAAAATGTTTCAGAATTGAAACATAAAGTCTATTAGTAAGTTGCAGAGATTCAGCGTCTTTACATGGGACTGGCGGAGGCCGTTCTTATTTCTATATTAATCTTGAGACGCTGCTGGTATCAGTGGGACAGGTGGAGTTGACTCTAATGTTACTGTAAAGGATCTGCCAGGCACAGCTTCTGTATCAACGCCCATAGGTAATCAGTCTGCACCTGCTTCTATGTCTGTGAGACCGACTCCATCTTCCACCACTCAGGATGGCAGGCTTAGGAGTGGGAGAGCCTATCGCAGCCTGGCCAGACGGAGCTAGCTCCCGCCCTCTGTCTATTTATACCTGCCTTTCCTGTTCCTCCTTTGCTTGTGATTCTTCTCGTTTGGTTTCCTGGCCCTGCTGCAGCTTCTTGTACTATTTGTCCCTGCTTCATATTGACCCCGGCTTACTGACTACTCTCCTGCTCTGCGTTTGGTACCTCGTACTCTCCTGGTTTGACTCGGCTCGTTTACTACTCTTGTTGCTCACTGTGTTGCCGTGGGCAACTGCCCCATTTCCCTTAGCTTCTGTGTTCCCTTGTATGTTTGTCTGTCGTGCACTTATTGAGTGTAGGGACCGTCGCCCAGTTGCACCCCGTCGCCTAGGGCGGGTCGTTGCAAGTAGGCAGGGACAGAGTGGCGGGTAGATTAGGGCTCACTTGTCTGTTTCCCTACCCCCATCATTATAGTAACAGTCCCTACAGGTGCAGCGTGCGGCCGGGACGTCCAGTATAACCTGAGCACCTGTGAGAAGCTGAATGATGATTATCACTGCACAGTCGCTCTGTTCTGCCGCCATCTTTCATCCTCGGGGCTCTCCACGCAGTCTCTGGGGGCGCCCAACACCTGCGCCATTCAATCCTCTACTGAGCGCCGGGATATTTATAACCTATTGTTGGGAGTTTGAGGTGGTGGATGAACTGAGCACGGCAGGGACAGACTCCTGTATAATGCGGCGTTGTGGGGGAGGGGCAGTGAGGGGTTCATTGGGCGCTGACTACGGGGGGGGGGGGATATTCCAGATGTTGGTCCTTGCCTGATAACTCAGAGCAATAGCTGTATAAAATTTCATGTAACTGCACTCAGCCTCTGATCCACTGCTCCCGGCAATAGATAATGGAGTACTTCTTCTTTAAGAAAACTTAATCGCAGATCAAATGATTGTTGATCAGAGAGTTTTCTGAACACGGCTGATAAGACAGCGGCACTAGAAGCGTACGGTTACTTCTCTATGAGGAACGGCGAGCGTAATGGGTACAACACACAAAATGGCGCAGTCTCCAGGACGTCACACGTCTCCTTGTACAGGTCTCCTGGGATCGCACCGTTACCACAGATTTCCCGCCTTATTGCCAGACGTCAGTCTCTGCTCTCAGGGCGCTGTCTCACCGCTGCTTGTCCCTGCGTCCGGCCCTGTCCCTGCGTCTCCAGGGTTCTGCTTTCTCGCCACCGCTCACTGACTCACATATTAGCGACGTTCCTCCTCTAGTCACGCGTTGCAGACACTTCCACCTCCGGACTCTGCCTCGGGCCTCCTCCAATACTCCTAGTCAACGCGGGACCACGGCAGGGTCCTGATTATGACCAGCCGCTCCCTCTGACCACGCCGGCAGCCCAGACGTCTCCAGAGCTGCAATCACCAGGCCACATCTCAGGCCTACAGGGCAGCCAGTCCTCACTGCAGCTTCCTCACAGACCACCATTACAGGGGTCCCTCGAGGCCCCTCACTAGGCCCCTATACTGTCTCCCCGGGTGTGAGGACGGCAGCGCTCACCCGCCCACTGGTCACCACAACCGGGCGATCTACACAGTCCCAGCAGACAACAATACTCTGCAGCTGTCACCGCTTCAACGAGGGTCCACACAGAACTCCGACAAGCCCCCTCCTCCACACAGAACCCCGACAAGCCCCCCTCCTCCACAAAACCCCAGAAAAGCCCCCTCCTCCACAAAGAACCCCGACAAGCCCCCTCCTCCACACAAAACCCCAGAAAAGCCCCATCCTCCACACAGAACCCCGACAAGCCCCCCTCCTCCACACAGAACCCCGACAAGCCCCCCTCCTCCACAGAACCCCAAGCCCCCTCCTCCACACAGAACTTCGACAAGCCCCCCCTCCTCCACACAGAACCCCAACAAGCCCCCCTCCTCCACACAGAACCCCGACAACACCCCCTCCTCCACACAGAACCCCAACAAGCCCCCTCCTCCACACAGAACCCCGACAAGCCCCCCTCCTCCACACAGAACCCCGACAAGCCCCCCTCCTCCACACAGAACCCCAGAAAAGCCCCCCTCCTCCACACAGAACCCCGGCAAGCCCCCTCCTCCACACAGAACACTGACAAGCCCCCCTCCTCCACACAGAACCCCAGAAAAGCCCCCTCCTCCACACAGAACCCCAGAAAAGCCCCCCTCCTCCACACAGAACCCCGACAAGCCCCCTCCTCCACACAGAACCCCGACAAGCCCCCCTCCTCCACACAGAACCCCAGAAAAGCCCCCTCCTCCACACAGAACCCAGACAAGCCCCCTCCTCCACACAGAACCCCGACAAGCCCCCTTCCTCCACACAGAACCCCGACAAGCCCCCCTGCTCCACACAGAACCCCCGACAAGCCCCCCTCCTCCACACAGAACCCCGACAAGCCCCCCTCCTCCCCACAGAACCCCCGACAAGCCCCCCTCCTCGTCTCTTGTCTCTATCAGCACCAGACTCTATAAGTCTCTTAATAGCTCATTGGCCCCAGTGTGTGTGCGTGAGAAGGGCCAAACCTGGGGCTGCACTACTGAGACTCTGAGGACAACACCTCCGGTTCTAATTTCTCTTGGTGTTATCATAGGGACAGTGTGTGCGTCCTTATCAGTGTCCCCAGAAACACTCAACACTGTCACTCGGTGACCTGGCAGTAGTGCAGCCTCAGGCTTTGGGCCTTTTGAAGTGCAGTAAAGGAAAATTTTCGTGACGCTTCTGGCGGTCTCCGTTATAGTAAACATATAATGTGAATAGAATTCTGGGGTCATCACGAGGCAGAGAAGTCGGCACCTGTATTGATGAGTGATGACCCTGGCGCCAGGACTCCGGCTCTTCGAGGGATTGTTCATCTACTGTTTGTATTGACCGGCATCGTTACTGCGCTCGGCGGCTTGAACGTTATTTCAAGCTTTTTTTTACCCCTCGGTTTTGCATTGAGGTAAAGACGGCGCCACTTTTATAGAGATTGGATGTTTCCGCGTCCTGCGCTGTATCTTTATTGTCCGTCCTCAGTCTTCTCTTCTATGTTCGGAGTCGGATGGCTCAGAGGTAATCGCCACACGTGGCCGCCATGACAGTACAACAACCTGCCGACCGGGCGTCACTCATCTACTGCCTGTGGGCGCTTCAAAGAGCGTTTACCCCGAAAATCAAAGCTGCAAAAATGTGTTTTCTTTTTAACTAAGGAGATTAACCCTGTGGCATCTGTAATGGGGGCCGTACTGATTGTACCCAGCTTTCCCAGAAGCAGATACAACAGCTGAATAGAGGCGTCGCTGCATTGGCTCGTGTGTACGATCAGCGTCTCCGGGATGTCATGCGGTGCTGCGGCGGTGACTGCGTCCTGACTTGTGCGCCGGGGGAAAATGCTTTTGCTTTCCTGCAGCGAGAAACCTTCATAGTGCGCTCAGCGAAGCGGAAAACGGGAAATCATTGCAGAACATCACAGAGCTGGGGGAGCGTAACCATGTCTGCCAGCAGCATCACCGGATATACACAGCGCTCAGTATCACCCGCACACACAGCATCACCTGCACACACAGCGCACAGTATCACCCGCACACACAGCATCACCCGCACACACAGCACACAGTATCACCCGCACACACAGCATCACCCGCACACACAGCACACAGTATCACCCGCACATACAGCACACAGTATCACCCGCATATACAGAGCACAGTATCACCCGCACATACAGCACACAGTATCACCCGCATATACAGAGCACAGTATCACCCGCACACACAGCACACAGTATCACCCGCATATACAGAGCACAGTATCACCCGCACATACAGCGCACAGTATCACCCGCATATACAGAGCACAGTATCACCCGCACATACAATCACCCGCACATACAGCGCACAGTATCCCTCAGCTGTATATTATGGAGTTGTAGAACATTTCATTTCCATACACCCCGATGTTATTATTCGCTATGTCCAGCGTATCCCGGCAGCTTTGGAGCTGTTTTTGTGCGTTAGGTGCGGACGCTTGATCTGTATAAAGTCCCACACCCGCTCCCCTGAGTCCCTGCTGATATATTCAGTCCCCGCTGAGTTTCTGCTCTTATCAGTCACCGGCACAATACTGAGAATTTCTTCTTTTCTTGCTGTATGGGGTTGGGGGTCTCTCAGGTGGAGCCGCGGCTGTCCTCTCATCAGAGGGTCTGTCCATCTTGTTTGGTTCTCCACATGAGAATAAATGTGTCCCGTGGGGTTTACCGGACCTCCTCCGGGCACTGATCTACACCGGCCATATTTTATAGCACCACTGGTCTCTTATGTGGTAGTGGGGTCTTCAGGGGGCTCCTCCAGGACCCAGGCCCACCTCATCCTCTGCTTAGTGCAGACCCAATGATAATTGTTGAGGTTGATTATACGGATGACATGCGCGGTGTCAGGGTTATATCTTCACGAGGCGCAGCACCCACAATGTCGGAGGTCGCAACACCCACAATCTCGGAGGTCGCAGCACCCACAATGTCGGAGGTCGCAGCACCCACAATGTCGGAGGTCGCAGCACCCACAATCTCGGAGGTCGCAGCACCCACAATCTCGGAGGTCGCAGCACCCACAATCTCGGAGGTCGCAGCACCCACAATCTCGGTGGTCGCAGCACCCACAATCTCGGAGGTCGCAGCACCCACAATCTCGGAGGTCGAGGCACCCACAATCTCGGAGGTCGCAGCACCCACAATCTCGGAGGTCGCAGCACCCACAATCTCGGTGGTCGCAGCACCCACAATCTCGGAGGTCGCAGCACCCACAATCTCGGTGGTCGCAGCACCCACAATGTGACAAAGTCTTAAAACGTTTTAGAATGTCCAACCCATGTCGACACTTAACCAGGAATCCTTCCTCCACACAGTGTCACTCCAACTCCCAACCTCCACCATCACCCGCAGATGGCAATATGTCTCCCTCCTCCTGGCGTCCGGTAACACTTTCATAGGGTAGCCAATCTTATTATGGGACTACAGACCTGGTCCGGGACACTTCCATACTCTTAGTTACCATGGGAACAGGGCGGACTGCTCCTAAATGCCCGCCCTTTCACTGAATACTCCACCCGGTGCTGTCTGATCCAGGACTGCACATACTGGGCCGCACCTCAGGCCCACAGGGTGGCCACCAGTCCTCACTATAGCAATCTAAGCGGCCCACTGAGACACGGATCCTCCCAGATCCCAGCAGGACCTTCCCGCAGCCTCCCCCAGGTTCGAGTACAGTACCACTCACCCTCTCACTGGTTCCAACACCCGGGCTGACTATTCCACAGCCCCAGCAGAGCCCCCAGAACTAGACCCTTAGGCTGGCGATACAGTGCAGCTTCACTGGTGGTGTCAGGATCTGGAGAACCAGGACAATACATTCAGCACTGGAGCTGTCCGGCGTTTCGGATAGCTCAATGAGAAGAGCCGCTGCCCGGGACACTGGAGGCTCTGGGCTCAATTCCTGACAGACAAACCCCCCTCACTCACGGCCGGCCCTTGTCACCTAGCTAGTTCGCCGTCCGCTATGTGACCGGCGCTCCAGGCTGTTCAGACAACCTCCTTCTAAGATCTGCATAGGCCCGCGTCACATCTCCCCCGCTGAGGGACAAGCTCGCTATCAATGGCAACCAGGTCCCCATCTAACTCTTAGGTCTCGTGCACACAACCATAAAAAAACTCCATAATTGCAGACCGTAATACAGTTGCCAATTACGGACCCGCCCGGTTCTATCGGCCGCGGGCGCCCTTCCGTATCGCTACGGAGAGGTGTCCGTGCCGTAGAACTGTGCCAGGAATTATGGAGCATGACCTACTTTTCATTTTTTACGGGCCGTGCTCCCATACTATTTATGGGAGCATGGCACGAAAATGCGACCCCGTGCCCGCAATCGCGGGCCATGATTACGGGCACGGCCGTGTTAATGAGTTCCAGCAAATCACCCGCTCTGCCCTTTTGGCCTTCTCCTCATATGGACTCCTCTCTGCCCTCTCCTGTCAGCGCAGCGTAATCACACTCCGTCCTCCACTGTCACTATACCCCAGAAGACTCTCAATCCTTGTTCAGCACCTCATACATACGACGCTGCCACAGGGCGCCATGGCTCGCCGTCCAAGCGATGACAAAATAAAATATATAGTGCAGCATAATATATATATATATATATATATATACACAGTACATGACAGGAACAAATAAACCCTTCGAGCGGTCTCAGAAAAACGTTGTAGTCCTCTTAAAGGGACAGGTGACTATTTAAAAAAAAGAACACATGGACAGTCCACAGGCTGTATGGGGGTAATGGGGGTACTCCTTACATACCGGTCCAAACCTACGATCGCACATGTGAGGTTATTGCTCAGACGCAGTAATCAGCATCCATCGCACACTCCTGGCTTGACTCGGCTCGTTCACCACTCTGGTTGCTCACGGTGTTGCCGTGGGCAACGGCCCCTTTTCCTTGCTTGTGTTCCTTGTATGTTTGTCGTGTTTGTCGTGCACTTACTGAGCGCAGGGACCGCCGCCCAGTTGTACCCCGTCGCCTAGGGCGGGTCGTTGCAAGTAGGCAGGGACAGAGTGGCGGGTAGATTAGGGCTCACTTGTCCGTCTCCCTACCCCCTGCCGTTACATCCACATTATCAGATGTACACCGGGGACCCTCCACATTATCAGATGTACACCGGGGACTCTCCACATTATCAGATGTACACCGGGGACCCTCCACATTATCAGATGTACAGCGGGGACTCTCCACATTATCAGATGTACAGCGGGGACTCTCCACATTATCAGATGTACACCGGGGACTCTCCACATTATCAGATGTACACCGGGGACCCTCCACATTATCAGATGTACACCGGGGACTCTCCACATTATCAGATGTACACCGGGGACCCTCCACATTATCAGATGTACAGCGGGGACCCTCCACATTATCAGATGTACACCGGGGACCCTCCACATTATCAGATGTACACCGGGGACCCTCCACATTATCAGATGTACACCGGGGACTCTCCACATTATCAGATGTACACCGGGGACTCTCCACATTATCAGATGTACAGCGGGGACCCTCCACATTATCAGATGTACACCGGGGACTCTCCGTCATTATCAGATGTACAGCGGGGACTCTCCACATTATCAGATGTACACCGGGGACTCTCCACATTATCAGATGTACACCGGGGACCCTCCACATTATCAGATGTACAGCGGGGACTCTCCACATTATCAGATGTACAGCGGGGACCCTCCACATTATCAGATGTACACCGGGGACCCTCCACATTATCAGATGTACAGCGGGGACCCTCCACATTATCAGATGTACACCGGGGACTCTCCACATTATCAGATGTACACCATGGGGACCCTCCACATTATCAGATGTACACCGGGGACCCTCCACATTATCAGATGTACACCGGGGACCCTCCACATTATCAGATGTACACCGGGGACTCTCCACATTATCAGATGTACACCGGGGACTCTCCACATTATCAGATGTACACCGGGGACGCTCCACATTATCAGATGTACACCGGGGACCCTCCACATTATCAGATGTACAGCGGGGACTCTCCACATTATCAGATGTACACCGGGGACTCTACACATTATCAGATGTACACCGGGGGCCCTCCACATTATCAGATGTACACCGGGGACCCTCCACATTATCAGATGTACACCGGGGACCCTCCACATTATCAGATGTACACCGGGGACCCTCCACATTATCAGATGTACACCGGGGACTCTCCACATTATCAGATGTACACCGGGGATTCTCCACATTATCAGATGTACACCGGGGACCCTCCACATTATCAGATGTACAGCGGGGACCCTCCACATTATCAGATGTACACCGGGGACCCTCCACATTATCAGATGTACACCGGGGACCCTCCACATTATCAGATGTACAGCGGGGACCCTCCACATTATCAGATGTACAGCGGGGACCCTCCACATTATCAGATGTACACCGGGGACTCTCCACATTATCAGATGTACACCGGGGACTCTCCACATTATCAGATGTACACCGGGGACCCTCCACATTATCAGATGTACACCGGGGACTCTCCACATTATCAGATGTACACCGGGGACCCTCCACATTATCAGATGTACACCGGGGACCCTCCACATTATCAGATGTACACCGGGGACCCTCCACATTATCAGATGTACAGCGGGGACCCTCCACATTATCAGATGTACAGCGGGGACCCTCCACATTATCAGATGTACAGCGGGGACTCTCCACATTATCAGATGTACACCGGGGACTCTCCACATTATCAGATGTACACCGGGGACTCTCCACATTATCAGATGTACACCGGGGACCCTCCACATTATCAGATGTACACCGGGGACTCTCCACATTATCAGATGTACACCGGGGACCCTCCACATTATCAGATGTACACCGGGGACCCTCCACATTATCAGATGTACACCGGGGACCCTCCACATTATCAGATGTACACCGGGGACTCTCCACATTATCAGATGTACACCGGGGACCCTCCACATTATCAGATGTACACCGGGGGCCCTCCACATTATCAGATGTACACCGGGGACTCTCCACATTATCAGATGTACATCGGGGACCCTCCACATTATCAGATGTACAGCGGGCTTTATTCACCCCTAAAACGGCGGGGGGTCTGGGGGTTCCCAATATCCAACAATACTATCACGCAGCACGTCTGGCGCAATTTACAGATATGTATGCGAGACCATACTGTCCCCAGTGGACGCAAATTGAGACGGCCGCATGTACCAGTTTCCCGCTGGAAACGCTACTGTGGATGGAGTCCTCGGACAGGCCTCCGGTTCTCTCCCCTGTGCTTTCTCAGATGTTACAGCTGTGGGACTCGCTTAGAAAGAGATTCCATATTAAATCACCCCATAATCCGCTCATGACCATCACGGGTAATTCTGCCTTTCCTCCGGGTCTGCGTAGAATGGAATTCCGGTGGTGGCTCAATAAGGGGTTTTACAGGATTAAGGACTTTTTTGTAGGGGGGGACATCAGAACTCTGGATTACTTTAAGGACTCACACTCGATGCCCCCATCGGAGCATTTTAGATATATCCAGATACACCACTTCTTGTTGAACTGGAAATCCAGGAGGGGGGACATCAGCACATTGACCACTTTTGAACGGCTGTGTTGGCTTTCTGGCTTACGACATAAAATTTCCACGATATATTCCGATCTGGTTACTCCGGAAGGTAAATTCCCTTACATGACACGATGGGAACATGATCTAGGTACGGGAGTGGAATTGGAGCAGTGGCGGGAGATGGCATGTACGACCTCAAAACTATCTATCAATACATCCTTGGTGGAAGCGGGTTATAAAGTATTAATGAGATGGTATATGGTCCCTACTCGTATAGCTCGCTTTAACCCATTGGTGGATAAGCACTGCTTTAGACAATGTGGTGCGGAGGGTACACTAATGCATATTCTATGGGAGTGTCCAGTGGTTGCCACATTTTGGAACCAGGTATACCAGCTTATTAACACAGTGATCCAAGTCAAACCCCCCAGGGATGTGATTACGGCTCTGCTATGCGGTCCTATTCCCGAGGTTCGGGCCCCCGCATGTAAATTTCTCCGATATGTGTTTCTGGCAGCTAAAATAACTATTGCTAGGGCCTGGCGAACACCCACGTTGTCTATGGATATGTTGATCGCTAAGATCTCATGGATAATGGTTAATGACCGCCTAACACATCAGCTGGCGGGTACATTAGACAAATTTGATGCCATTTGGGACCCATGGAGGAACCACACATTTTCGTGAATACATAGAGATGGTTAGGAGACTCTTCTACCCTACACCTTTCCTTCCCCCCCTCCTTATCCTTCTTTTGTTTATTGTGTGTGTTTTGTTTTTCTCTCTTATATTTTTTCCTTAGAGGCCATGTTAAGGTACTCTATAAAGCAATGTGATGTCAAGATTGGTTACCTATGTTAGTAATGAAGACATTTATATACTATATATTTGGCAGAAGTGTTGACATCATGAATGATATATAATGTGAGATTTATTGGAGACCATGTTGGTCTAATACTTTGTTTAATTGTATTATTGATATGCAAAAGTTGAGACTCTGCGAGTCTGTGTTATTATTATATTACAAAAAACTGTTTAATAAAAAACTATTGAAAACAGATGTACAGCGGGGACTCTCCACATTATCAGATGTACAGCGGGGACTCTCCACATTATCAGATGTACACCGGGGACCCTCCACATTATCAGATGTACACCGGGGACCCTCCACATTATCAGATGTACAGCGGGGACTCTCCACATTATCAGATGTACACCGGGGACTCTCCACATTATCAGATGTACACCGGGGACCCTCCACATTATCAGATGTACACCGGGGACCCTCCACATTATCAGATGTACACCGGGGACTCTCCACATTATCAGATGTACACCGGGGACTCTCCACATTATCAGATGTACACCGGGGACCCTCCACATTATCAGATGTACACCGGGGACTCTCCACATTATCAGATGTACATCGGGGACCCTCCACATTATCAGATGTACACCGGGGACCCTCCACATTATCAGATGTACAGCGGGGACCCTCCACATTATCAGATGTACAGCGGGGACCCCCCACATTATCAGATGTACACCGGGGACCCTCCACATTATCAGATGTACAGCGGGGACCCTCCACATTATCAGATGTACAGCGGGGACTCTCCACATTATCAGATGTACAGCGGGGACTCTCCACATTATCAGATGTACACCGGGGACTCTCCACATTATCAGATGTACACCGGGGACTCTCCACATTATCAGATGTACAGCGGGGACTCTCCACATTATCAGATGTACAGCGGGGACTCTCCACATTATCAGATGTACAGCGGGGACTCTCCACATTATCAGATGTACACCGGGGACTCTCCACATTATCAGATGTACACCGGGGACCCTCCACATTATCAGATGTACACCGGGGACCCTCCACATTATCAGATGTACACCGGGGACCCTCCACATTATCAGATGTACACCGGGGACCCTCCACATTATCAGATGTACAGCGGGGACCCTCCACATTATCAGATGTACAGCGGGGACTCTCCACATTATCAGATGTACACCGGGGACTCTCCACATTATCAGATGTACACCGGGGACCCTCCACATTATCAGATGTACACCGGGGACCCTCCACATTATCAGATGTACACCGGGGACTCTCCACATTATCAGATGTACACCGGGGACTCTCCACATTATCAGATGTACACCGGGGACCCTCCACATTATCAGATGTACACCGGGGACTCTCCACATTATCAGATGTACATCGGGGACCCTCCACATTATCAGATGTACACCGGGGACCCTCCACATTATCAGATGTACACCGGGGACTCTCCACATTATCAGATGTACATCGGGGACCCTCCACATTATCAGATGTACACCGGGGACCCTCCACATTATCAGATGTACAGCGGGGACCCTCCACATTATCAGATGTACAGCGGGGACCCCCCACATTATCAGATGTACACCGGGGACCCTCCACATTATCAGATGTACAGCGGGGACCCTCCACATTATCAGATGTACAGCGGGGACTCTCCACATTATCAGATGTACAGCGGGGACTCTCCACATTATCAGATGTACACCGGGGACTCTCCACATTATCAGATGTACACCGGGGACTCTCCACATTATCAGATGTACAGCGGGGACTCTCCACATTATCAGATGTACAGCGGGGACTCTCCACATTATCAGATGTACAGCGGGGACTCTCCACATTATCAGATGTACACCGGGGACTCTCCACATTATCAGATGTACACCGGGGACCCTCCACATTATCAGATGTACACCGGGGACCCTCCACATTATCAGATGTACACCGGGGACCCTCCACATTATCAGATGTACACCGGGGACCCTCCACATTATCAGATGTACACCGGGGACCCTCCACATTATCAGATGTACAGCGGGGACTCTCCACATTATCAGATGTACACCGGGGACTCTCCACATTATCAGATGTACACCGGGGACCCTCCACATTATCAGATGTACACCGGGGACCCTCCACATTATCAGATGTACACCGGGGACTCTCCACATTATCAGATGTACACCGGGGACTCTCCACATTATCAGATGTACACCGGGGACCCTCCACATTATCAGATGTACACCGGGGACTCTCCACATTATCAGATGTACATCGGGGACCCTCCACATTATCAGATGTACACCGGGGACCCTCCACATTATCAGATGTACAGCGGGGACCCTCCACATTATCAGATGTACAGCGGGGACCCTCCACATTATCAGATGTACACCGGGGACCCTCCACATTATCAGATGTACAGCGGGGACCCTCCACATTATCAGATGTACAGCGGGGACTCTCCACATTATCAGATGTACATCGGGGACTCTCCACATTATCAGATGTACACCGGGGACCCTCCACATTATCAGATGTACAGCGGGGACCCTCCACATTATCAGATGTACAGCGGGGACTCTCCACATTATCAGATGTACATCGGGGACTCTCCACATTATCAGATGTACACCGGGGACCCTCCACATTATCAGATGTACACCGGGGACCCTCCACATTATCAGATGTACAGCGGGGACTCTCCACATTATCAGATGTACACCGGGGACTCTCCACATTATCAGATGTACACCGGGGACCCTCCACATTATCAGATGTACACCGGGGACCCTCCACATTATCAGATGTACACCGGGGACTCTCCACATTATCAGATGTACACCGGGGACTCTCCACATTATCAGATGTACACCGGGGACCCTCCACATTATCAGATGTACACCGGGGACTCTCCACATTATCAGATGTACATCGGGGACCCTCCACATTATCAGATGTACACCGGGGACCCTCCACATTATCAGATGTACAGCGGGGACCCTCCACATTATCAGATGTACAGCGGGGACCCTCCACATTATCAGATGTACAGCGGGGACCCTCCACATTATCAGATGTACACCGGGGACCCTCCACATTATCAGATGTACAGCGGGGACCCTCCACATTATCAGATGTACAGCGGGGACTCTCCACATTATCAGATGTACAGCGGGGACTCTCCACATTATCAGATGTACACCGGGGACTCTCCACATTATCAGATGTACACCGGGGACTCTCCACATTATCAGATGTACACCGGGGACTCTCCACATTATCAGATGTACAGCGGGGACTCTCCACATTATCAGATGTACAGCGGGGACTCTCCACATTATCAGATGTACAGCGGGGACTCTCCACATTATCAGATGTACACCGGGGACTCTCCACATTATCAGATGTACACCGGGGACCCTCCACATTATCAGATGTACACCGGGGACCCTCCACATTATCAGATGTACACCGGGGACCCTCCACATTATCAGATGTACACCGGGGACCCTCCACATTATCAGATGTACACCGGGGACCCTCCACATTATCAGATGTACAGCGGGGACTCTCCACATTATCAGATGTACACCGGGGACTCTCCACATTATCAGATGTACACCGGGGACCCTCCACATTATCAGATGTACACCGGGGACCCTCCACATTATCAGATGTACACCGGGGACTCTCCACATTATCAGATGTACACCGGGGACCCTCCACATTATCAGATGTACACCGGGGACTCTCCACATTATCAGATGTACATCGGGGACCCTCCACATTATCAGATGTACACCGGGGACCCTCCACATTATCAGATGTACAGCGGGGACCCTCCACATTATCAGATGTACAGCGGGGACCCTCCACATTATCAGATGTACACCGGGGACCCTCCACATTATCAGATGTACAGCGGGGACCCTCCACATTATCAGATGTACAGCGGGGACTCTCCACATTATCAGATGTACACCGGGGACCCTCCACATTATCAGATGTACACCGGGGACTCTCCACATTATCAGATGTACACCGGGGACCCTCCACATTATCAGATGTACATCGGGGACCCTCCACATTATCAGATGTACACCGGGGACCCTCCACATTATCAGATGTACACCGGGGACTCTCCACATTATCA